>NW_025392868.1:0-9641 GCF_016433145.1 Gracilinanus agilis
GGACAGTGATCAGGATGACAATGTAGGAAATGATGAGAATGCAGAAGGCGCCCAGAGAGATGAATCCACTATTGGCGGTAATCAGAAATTGCAGTTTGTAAGTGTCTGTGCAGGCAAGTCTAATGAACCGAGGGAGATCACAGTAAAAGCTGTCTATTTTGTTAGGGCCACAGAAGGGCAACTTGATCACAAAAGCCAACTGGATGATGGAGTGGGAGATGCCAATTGTCCAGGAGGTTATCACAATAGATACGCACACTCTTAGGTTCATAATGGTCAGGTAGTGGAGAGGCTTACATATGGCAATGTAGCGGTCAAAGGCCATGGCTATGAGGAGCACCATTTCGGTGGCCCCCACAGCATGAATAAAGAAGATCTGAGAAACGCAGCCTCCAAAGGAAATGAGTTTCTGCTTCCTGAAAAGGTCAGTCAGCATCTTGGGGGTCCCAATGCAGGAATCCATAATGTCAATGAAGGAGAGGTGGGCCAGGAAGAAGTACATGGGGGATTGCAGGTGAGCGTCTGTGGCCACCGTGAGCACAATCAGGCTGTTTCCCAGCATGCCTGCCAAACAGAACACCAAGGAGAATACAAAGAGAAGGAGTTGCATCACCCAAGAATTGGTGAGTCCCATCAACACAAATTCAGAAACTATAGATTGATTTGTTACATTCATTATCTAAGTTAGCATGACTAGTCCTGAAGTAACCTAAAAAAGAAAAAGAGTGAAAAAAGAAGAATTATTTGGAGACCATAAAAGAAGTGCCTGTACTTTCATAATTATTGCATACAACATGACATCCTGCCAAATACAACAGATCCTTCATCTGAGATCATCATTGGTACCCAACTAACTTGCTCTTTAGCATTAGGCATCGCCACACACATCTCCTCCTGCTAGTACTTCTCACCCATCCCACTGTCATAGAAAAATAGAAAAATTTCCCCTTATTCATGTATTCTACTCTGAAAATTTTTATTGTCTCTGTATACATGATAGCTATTTACAAAAATAACTGTTGTAGCTAATTTTAGAATAGCTAATTAATGAATTTAGATGTCACCCAAATTTAATTTCATACAGTCATTAATTCTTGAGTTTTTAGAGTTAGAAGGAAACATGCAAACTAAATCTAGTCTAATGCCTTTATCTTAAATCTGAGAAAATGGATTCACAGAGATTACCAGACAAAAACATGACTTACTATATGTAGCTTATGAAACATGCTAGCCCTATCTTAAATGGACACTAAGGAATTTCCACTACATTTACCTTTGAAATTTGTCTTCTTATACAGTGTATACTAGTTTGGTGTAGAAGGAAATATAGTAGATCTGCTATCAGAAAACATGTGTTCAAATCCTACTTCAATCACTATGTGCCTTATGTTAGTAATTATATAACCTAAGCTATGAGGAATTCTCCTTCCCTTCATTTTTTCATCTATAAAATTAACAAGAAAATAGTGTGTTCTATCCACTATGTAGTGTTTCAAGATAAATGTTTTACAAATGGCATAAAATTCTGTTAATAATTTTTATAATTATAACTTTAATTAATCACATTTATATAGTGCTGTAAGGCTTTTGGAATGCCTTCCTTATAATGATCCTATAAGGGGAAAAGTCCAAATATTATTTATCTCATTTTACTAATAAGCAAATCTAAGATGCCTTGTCCATAATGATTTAGGTATCCCAGATAGGTTTCAATTTCAAGTTCCCTGAAGCAAGTCAAGTCTTGTCTTTTCTATCTTCTCCCAGAACCCACAGGAAATTAGGAAGGGAAAAGGTGATTGGAATAGGGAAGGTCAGGGAGATCCAGAGGAATTCGCTAAGCTAAAAATCTCAAGAGAAAAGGCAAAGAATCAAGGAATCAAGGCCAGGTTTCAGCTCCAAGACTGAGCTCAATTGATCCTCTGCTCTGATCGAGCCTCCAAGACCAACTGCCTCTAGTCAGGGTTCTAAACCCTTCTAAACTGCCAGAAATTCTCCAGTTAGTCTTTTGCAGGGTTGTTTGCACCTTTGCACTACAGAGTGGAGAGAAAAGCATTGATTTATGTACATTTGGGGATTATCAAGTATCTGTCCACAGAGTATGTATCAGGGATCATTCATAGCAATGACAGAATAGCCCATATTACTCTTCCTACCCTCATTGGACAATGTTTCTTACTAAATTCGGTCCCAACTGATGATAGAGTCTTATCCCTATGTGTTTTCATGCTACTTTGACAATTACATAGAAATGCATTTTGAAAATTTAGTTTGTTAATTCAAGAACTGAAATAAAAGGATGGATCTTGAATCAGAGACACCTGAGAACAAACCTAACTTCAGATACTTTTTATATCTATGACCCTGGGCAAGTCATTCAACCTCTTATATACCTTAGTTTTTTTCAGTTGTGAAATGGAGATTAAATTAGTACCTATTTCATAAATTTAAACTAAGGATCAAATGAGATATATTTGTAAAGTGCTTAGCACAGTACTTGGCATATATTAGGCACATAATAAATGCTTATTTCCTTTTCTTCTTCTTCTTCATAGAATTTTAGAACTAAAAGAGACCTTTGAGAATACATCTAGTCTACTGTCCCCATTTTATAACTGATACAACTGAGATTCACAGAAGTTGCCAAAAAACTTCAAACCATTATATAATCTGCTTAGTCTATAAATATACATTACTCTTGCTCTTAAATGTACATTACAAAAGAGTGCTACTACATTTTCTTTTAAATTCGTATTCATGCTCAGCATTTATTAAGGCACTTGTGGTGGAGTAGAAGAAATACAGATTTAGAGTTTTAAACTGTAGGTTCAAATCCTACTACTGCCATTTATTTGTTCTCTGACCTCAGACAAGTTATGATTTTTTCTTTGAAATAAGGATGATAAAATATATAAATATAAAACTCATAAAATTAGTATAATAAAAGAATTAAGCGTACTCATGTTGAAATGGTCAGCTAAGTCATCCTCCTGTTTTCAATTCAACTCAGTTCACATAATGAGCTTTTAAGCTCATCAAGAAATTTTTCTCCAAGCTGAATCACCCTTGTCTAATTTGTCGTGATAAAATAAAACAATTGCAATTCTTCTGCCTTTGAAAATTGCCCCAGTTCCTGGGAACTTTCTTTTGTGTGTATTATTTATGACAGGCAATTTCCAAGCTGAGAAGTGAATATCAGAGCTCCCCGTGTCTCTATATTTCCAAAACCTTTGTGTAAGTTGGATGGGATGAGAGTGGAAAATACACCATTATTCAGTGTGCAGTTTCAATATTGAATCAAGTAAAATGAAGAAATATTGGACCAGACAAAATGATATATTACAGAAAAAAACAAAAATTGAAATTTTAGAAATACAAAAGGAATAATTACAAGAACTAAGGATTATAGATAGATGTAAGGCCTGAGAGAAACACTGAATGAGAGAGTAAAGAGAAACAAAATAAGATAAAGGAAAAGATGAAAACTGGGTGGAAAAACTAAAATGAGATTAAAAATAAGAGGAAGATAAGGGAGGAGGACAGGATGATAGAATATACAGGAAAATGTTTTCAATGACCTATGAAACAGTGTGACATGGTTAAGATCTGGTAGGGATAGTATAATTAATTGAACAAGCAATAAGCATTTTCTAAACTCCTATTATGTAATAAGCATTGTGTTAAGAAATGCTTAGCCCATAGTCGGTGCTTAATAATAAATGTCTATTTCAATTCTTCATTTTATAAATGAAGAAATTGAGACTCCCTGGAGGTAAAATGCCTGGAGTTTCCATGGGTAGTAAATATCAGTTACATCTTGAATTCAGGACCCATATCCTCAAATCCAGCAGCCTTTCTACCATATCCCATACCTGAGGAAGATGGAAATAAAATGAATGGCAATCTTGTTTCAGTGGAAGAATTTGAAGAACTACTTATCAAGCTCAAAATCTAGTTTAAGGGCAAAACAGTTTTTAAACAATATTTCAATTCAATTTAGGTAACTTAGAAACAGTTTCTCACTACTCCAGGAGCAAATAAATTGCAAATTAGAAGAGGAAGAGAAAGATTATGGAATCTTCTGGATTTCTCTAGAATGTACTATCTGTACTACCTACTTATTTGAAACATCTCAGTTTTAACTTCTATTTCTATAAGCTAGATGGATGTGCCTTTTTACTGCAAGTAGCCTATAAATTCTTGAGACTGGGACTTCTGCCTTATGCAACTTTTTAATCACTCACAGCTTCTAGTATACATGCTTTGTACATTAAGGGTGCTCAGTTGACATTTACTAATTGATGGGTTGAATGGTTAAGTGGAAATGGAGACAGACAAGAAATGGGGAAAATTTAATAGAGTTTTAAACAAAATAGAAATTATAGTGGAACAAAAAAGACATACATTTGGGAAGAGTTCACAAAAGTACCAATTATATCTCTCTCACCTGTTCTGCGATATGGCTTAAATCAGGATCATTTCATGGGACTAAGTCAATAAATTTAATCTTGTGTCTTATGCTATCATACACCCAGTAACAGAAAGACTTCTGTGTAGTTTTTGCCTAGTAGGAGAGGCAGAAAATTAGTAATGTACTTTTAGTGACCAAACAATCTTGCTGAGATTTGGGAATAGCCAATCTGGGTTTGGCTTGACCTGGTAATTGGGTTATAGAGTAAAGGCAGTTTTCCCAAAGGTCAAGAAGTTGGGAGTTGCTAGGTAATAAAAGGAAAAAGATAGAGGATGGAGAGAAGTGATCCCTGGAGTCTCAGTGCTTTAGTACCCAGTTTGAAGTGAGTATGCATAAATAAATATGTGACCTGGGGATTACAGAAATCCATTGACTCCTATTCCACTTTTAGACTGATTTATTAGTTGAAATGTTTTTTCTTACATAGAGGCTAAATCCACTATTCAGCAATATCTACTCATTGTTCCTAAATGTATAGAAGAAGATGTCTTCCTGACTCTAGGTCTGACATTCCATCCACTGTTACCACCTAGCTGCCCATTTTATAGATTAGGAAACTGAATTTAATTAATGTATCCATGATCATACAGCTATTAAGATTCTGAGCCTGGATTTGAACTAAGTTTTTTTTACTCTGAGAGCACTTTAAGCACTATACTATTTAATGCTGGACTAGGGATGATTTGAAGATTCCTTGTGATACACTGAAAAGGCCACCACATCTGAAGTGAGAGAACTTTGGTTCAAATGCTACTGCCACTAAATACCTATGTTTTCTTGGGTAAAACACTTTAATTATTCTGAGACTCAGTATCCACATCTGTAAAATGAATGATTCAATTAGATGACTTCTATTATCTCTTCCACCTTCTAATCTGTGATCTTTGATCCTATGATACTTCCTGCTACAAATTCTCTGATTTTGTTTAACTGACATTGACTACTTGAACATTATTGTTTAATCAATCAGAGTACTAGTTTGAGGCCAGGGAGGATTCAGTTAATATTAGATCTTCGTTAAGTCACTTAACCTCTCTGAGTCTCAGTTTCCTTGACTGTAAAAGGGGAATAATAATGACACCTTCCTTATGGTGCTATGAAAATTTAATGAGATGTAAAATATTTTGTAAGCCTTTTAAGTGGTGCATAACATATAACATGAAATGTTATATAAATGTAGGGGAGTTTTCTAACTGGGTGTTCCATAAGAACTCAGAGGCCCAGCCTCTTTCTCCCATTGAAATGAGTTATTATTATTTTGAAATTTTTCTTTTGTGGCTTAGAAATTTCTAGAACAAGAACCATGACTTATAATATTATTCCAATTACAAATTAATCTTTTCAGTGTCAGCTTTTTGACTTAGGTTTACATATCTGCTAATAAAAGCCTACTGTTATTTTATATAAGTAGTGTACAACAATCACTTAACCTTCAAATAGTGTCTCTATGGGCAAATGGGCCAAGAACATTTTTCTTAGCTTCTCTCATAGGAATTTTTGGACCATTTCTCCTTTGTAGCTGTGATCTCTTTTCTTCTTCCTACTCTATGTTGATGAAAGCAGTGAAAAATCACTAACTGTCTTGGTGGACTCCACTTAATTAGTTGTCTTTGGTAACCTTTAAAGCCATATTGTAGTTTTTCAATAAGCACCTTTTTTTTCAAATCTGGAATATCCTTGTTTTTCTGTGCCTCTACTGGCCCTTTGCTAGTTAGCATTATGAGTGAATTTCAATGCACTGTCTATGGTTTTTCCTTAACATTTTGTGAACATGGTGACTTTTTCCCCCATATCGTTTAAGACCCAAATAAATAATTCAATGTAGGTAAAGAGAAAGGTAAAAGGGTAATTTACCAAGGATGTCATCCTCAAGTGACCTATTAACATTTTCTCCCTTGGTTACCCTATTAAAATCAACTTGACTCTCTAAGACAATTCCCAGCACATCCTGATATCTTATTTGCACTTGCTGGCCTTAGTAATATCACTTGGTCACTACTCTTCAGTGCTGCTAATTAGCTATCTTTTCTACTAAGGAAGTTTTTTCAATAAGTTTTTTAAGAAAAATTTCTGGGTAATTGTGTTGCTAGGGAGAGAATAGTGCTCTCTGAGGTTCTCTGACTCCCTGAAGATGCTGTTGCCTCATGTCAGGAGAGGCAAATTGCTGTCTGAGGAACATTGTGGTCATGCCCCACTTCTGGTTTCTCTCTCTTCTCTGGGTTTTTGAGTCACTTATCTTTCTTGATTATCTTACTACTTGTCTGACTACTCTGTTTCAGTTCTATTTGCTGTAACATGAAACATATCACCGACAGATTAAGAGAGCTGGGTGGCTCAGAGGATAGAGGGTTGGAAGTGGAATCAGGAATATCTGGGTTCAAATGTGACCTCAGGTGAAGTTCCTTAACCTTTTGTTTTGGTTTACTCAACTGTAAAATGGAGGATAACTGCATCTGCCTTACAGAGTTGTCATGAACATGAAATGACAATATTTTAGAAGTAATTTGAAAACTTTAAAGTATTATCTAAATGCTTGTATTATTATAAGTATTATTGATAATGAATATAATAACAAATCATCAACTCTGATATAGGCTAATGATAGGATAATGATAGCCTGATGCTTTGTTTTTGGTCTTCTTTGTACACATTCTTTCAGTGAACTCATCACTTCTGATTTTATCTCTATTCATATGATCCCAGTTCTATATATCTACTTGTAGTCTCTCTCCTACATTCTAATCCCACATAACTAACTTTTTTAATGGGCATTTCAAACTGGATGCTCTTCAGCATGACAAAATCAAAATGTCTAAAATAGAAGCTTTTTCCCAAACCCATATCTCTTCTCAAGTTCCCCATTTCTGTAGAGGATGTCATCATCTTTCTAGCCATTCAGGTTTTCATCATTGGTATCATCCATAACTCTTCAAACTCTTTCACTATATAATTATATATATATATGTCTATCTATCTATAAAATATCTATATAATTAGTTAGAAATTTTGAATTTTCTGCTTTCACAGTTTCTATCACATCTGTTTCCTAATCACTTATAGAGCTACAATTCTATTTCAGATCCTTATTATCAACTTTTTCCTGGACTATTGAATTGGTCTTGTTTCATTCAATCCTATTCCCTTTCTAATCTAGACTTCATACAACTGTCAATGTAATTTCCCCAAAGTTCAGATCTGAACATGTCATACCTCCACTTAAAAATTTTCAATGTCTTGCTATTGCCTCTAGGATCAAATGTAATCTCCTTTGTTACCACTTAAAATCCTTCATAATTTGCTCCTAAGTGGCCTTTCTAGTCTTATTAGTTACTATTCTCAAGCATGTGCTCTGTGGTCCAGACAATCTGGTCTTCTTACTATTCCTCATAAATAACATTCAATCTCCCATCTCTCCATCTTTACACAGGCTTTTCCTATTCTTAGGTTCTACACCCTCCTCACCTTTTCCTCCTTGTAATCCTGGTTTCTTTCAAGGCTTAACTTAAATACTATATTCTATATCAAGTCTTTTCTGATCCTCTAGCTTTTAATATCCCCTTCCTTTCATCTACTTTGTATTTATTTTTTAGAGATAGGACCAACCCCGCTGGTACAAAGGCTAACTAAGCTTTTTTAAAGCTAATTCTCCACCTTTAGTATCTGCCTAGCACTCAACTCTTACCGGTGGCTCCAAGAAACTCTAGCATGCACAGTGACAAGTAAACCATCTAGACAGATGGGTTAAACCAAGATGAGAATAACCAATAGGCCACAAACTCATCATAAAAAGGGGGGTTTCTACTTATGACAGAATGGGAGAATGAGAATAATTAGTTCCAATGACCATAAATGCTTGTGAAGTGGTGTTGTGGAACACTTAGAGCTTGGTCAGATATAAATACTTACATGTAGTTTTATTGATTTAACCTCTAGAATCAATATTGATCATAAAATTTGATTTGAGATTTACTACCTTTCTGTTGTATTTTCATTTATATTCTCATAATTATCCTGGATGTACTTTTGTTTTTGCTTTTTTCACTCTAGAAATTCATGTCTCCTGAGGTTTCTTTCAAATTTTTAGATTTCTTGTTTTTTCCTGAGAAATTTTATTTGATCATAATCATGTACAACAATCTATTCATATATTCTCTAATCAAATTGTGAAAGTTAATAAAGTAGAACTTGGTATGAGGAATATCTGGGTTTGAGTCAATTTTTCATTTCAGATATTTTGGCAACTGGCAATCCATTTAACATCTCTTGGCTTCAGTTTTCTAGTGTATAAGATAAATTGCTGGACCTGATAACCTCAAGGTTTCTTCCATGTCTAGATCTATCCTATGATCAAATGTGCCACAACTTTGCCAATAGTAATTTGCAACCACAAAAGAAACAATCAAACAAAAATAAAAAAGAAGAAGAAGAAGAAAAAGAAAATGTGAAATATCACATTGGAAAAATATCTGACCTGGAAAATAAATCTAGGAGAGATAATCTAAGAATTATTGGACTACCTGAAATGTATGATCAAAAAAGTTTAGATATCATCTTTCAAGAAATATTCAAGGAAAACTGCCCTGATATTCCAAAAGTGGAGGGGAAATAGAAATGGAAATAATTCATCAATCACCTCCTATAAGAGATCCCAAAAGGATAATCCCCAGGAACATAGCCAAATTCCAGAACTCTTGGGTTGAGGAGAAAATATAGAAAGCTACCCAAAAGAAACAATTGAGATATCATGGAGGCATAGTCAGGATAACACAAGATTTAGCAGTTTTCACATTAAAAAAATAAGACTGGCTACAATATGATATTCCAGAAGGCAAAGGAGGTATGACTTCAAACAAGAATTACTTATTAATCAAAACAGTATAATCCTTTAGCACAAAAATGAGTAATAAATGATATAGAGGACTTAAAAAATACCTGATAAAAAGACCTGAACTGAATGGAAAATTTGACTCTCAAATACAAGACTAAAGAGAATTAAAAAATGGTAAACAGGAAAAAGAAATCAAAAGACATTCAATAAGATTAAACTGTGTACATAACTACTTAGGGAGATGATTCTTCTAGATCCTAAGAACTTTATCATTATTAAGGCAGTTAGAAGGTATATGCATAGAGGCCAAGGGTATGAGTTGAATATGAAGAGATGATATCTAAA
>NW_025392869.1:0-3786 GCF_016433145.1 Gracilinanus agilis
CATAGGTGATTAGATAGAAGAAAATGAACACAGAAATAAAAGAGAGATGGATAGATAAAAACAGAAGGCATGAAGGCATGAAGGCATATAACAGAACACATAGAAGAGATGGAAGAAATAAAACACATGGGTACAACAAAGAGAACATAGAACATATAAATGGATAGATATAACACATGGATAAATAGATGGACAGACAGAACACCTAGAACATTAATATTAGAACATAAGGAATGGATAGATAGAAAACATAGAACAGTTAAAGTAGATGGAGCTCATAGAACAGATACCGCAGAATAGATAGAACATAGAACACAAAGAATATATAGATTGATAGAACAGTTAAAAGAGATGGAAGGGGTAGAGCATTCAGAATATTTAGAACACATGCATGTATAGGTCGAACAAATATAACGTAAAACAGAATAGATGAAAAGATGGAGAAGAGAGAGAACACACAGAAAAGAACAGATACATTGATTGTTAGAAAAAGTAGAACGCAGAATGGAGAAAACACAAAGACCAGATTGACATAGAACAGATAGAACACAGAACACAATAGATGGAACAGACAGGACATAAATGATAGCTAAAAATGGAATACAAAGTGTTGAGATCTCTTTATCATCTCAGATAATCTGATAAGGACAGTTCAGTTGATAAAGAAGTAAAGGACACGGAAGATCTTTTCCTCAGCTCATGCTTCCAGCTCTGGCTCCAGGAGCATGGAGTTTATTATATTCTATTTTCACACAAGGAACACAAAGAAAAACTTTACAGCTGATAGAGTTACAAATCATACAAAAGAAAATCCTTGGAGGCTTCAAAGTAAAGATAGAACAGGGTCCAAGGCCGAATTCTAGCCGCCTGGATATCAGCAAACAGATTCTGAGAATCGTAAATATGTTCTATAGATATCATAAATGAATTGAGTCTTGTATTTTTATCGGGAGGACTGCACCTATTTGGATAAAGTTTTGTCTAGCTCTGACCTTGGCTGACTTAGGAATATTCTTAGAGTTTAGGAATCTTAATTTTTTTGTAGAGAAATTATTAACCCAGTAAGTGCTAATTTGTTTAAAGCTTTCCAATGGGACTTATGATGTTATTAAAAAAAGGTGTGGATCTGAAAAAGAGTCAAAAGAGGAATCTCAGATGTTCATCTATTTAAGACTCTGTTCCTCTTATTGGCCTCCCACAACAAAGAAGAGATAGAATACATAGAATGGAAAGAATAAACATATAAAATAGAATACTTAGTATGGATAGGAAACAGAGGTAAGATAGAACATATAGATACAAATGAAAGATGGATAGAAAAGTTAGAGGAAATGGAAGAGGAAGAGCAAATAGAACAGAAAGAATGCAAAGAAAAATACAAAAGAATAGATAGAACACATGGAACCTATAAGAGATAGAACATTCATGGATAGAACACAGAGATACAGAAATAAATAAATAGATGGAAAAGGTAGAGCATGGAGAAAAATAAAACATATTACAAATAGAATAGATGAAGAGGTGGAGTCATAGAACAGATAAAAGACACTGAATGGATAGAACATATGGAATGGATAGATAGAACACATAGAATAGATAGAACATTAGAATACATATTCAAAAAGAGATGGATAGAACAAAGAACTCATAAAACAGAAGAGATGGAGGAGAGAAAGCTCATAGAACAAATAGAACACATAGATGTATAGATTAGAATACACAGATTAGAATAGAGATCAGAATACATAGATAAAAAGATAGATGAAAAGAAGGTAAAATACATTGAAGAGATTAGAAGGAACAACTAGATACAAAAGAGATGAATACCTAGAACAAGTTAGAATAGAATGAAGAGGTAGAGCAGATTAAGAAGGAACGATAGAACACAATAGATGGAAAAGATAGAGCTCATAGAACATATAGATACTAAAGAAAGATGATAGAACACAGATGTAAGAGAGCTCACAGAACAGATAGAATAGGTAACACAGAGTAGAAAGAACCCATAAATCAGATAGAACACAGATACAAAAGGAAGATGAATAGTTATAGAGAATCGATGGAATATGTAGAGCACATAGGATAGATAGAACATGTAGAATAGTTAGAACAGAGAGATCAGATAGAATTATTGATTCTAAAAACAGATGGATATAATAGGAACAACACGTAGAAGAGATAGAACACAGAGATGGAAGAGAGTGAGCTCACAGAAGAGATGACAATAGATGGAGCACGTGGAATAGATAGAAGAGATATAACTCAAAGAACAGATAGAACACAGACCCAAAGATAGAACAAAGTTAGGATAGATGGAAGAGGTAGAAAATAGAACAGGTAGAATAAATGGAAGAGATAAAACACATAGAATAGATATAACTTGTAGAATGGATACATATAGAACATTTACAAAAGATATAACAGAATAGACTGAAGAGGTAGAACACATGGAACATGGAGAACACAGAACAGATAGAATAGATGGGAAAGACAGAGGTCATAGAACAGATCAATTAGACACAAGACCGCATGTAGACTGGTTAGGACAGAGAGATCACATAGAACATATACATACTAAAAATAGATGGAAAGAATAGGAAGAACCCAAAGAAGAGATAGAACATAGAAATGAAGAGAGTGAGCTCACAAATCAGATAGACGAGATGGAACAAGCAGACTATAAAGATGGAGAGATACTACACGTAGAACACATTGAATAGATGAAAGACAGAGAGCTCAGAGAACAGATAGAACTTATAGATGTATAGATGAGAATACATACACTCGAACACAGATCAGAATACATAGATAGACGACTAGTAATTAGAACACAGAGAAGAGATCAAATAGAATAACTAGTTATAAAAGAGAGGAAGAGCTAGAACAAGTTAGAATAGAATGAAAAGGTAGAGCACATTAAAAAGGAAGGATAGATAGAAGAAACAGAACACATAGAATAGATGGAAAAGATAGAACTCATAGAACATATAGGTACTAAAGATAGATGATAGAAGATAGATGGAAGAAAACTCACGGAAGAGATGAAATATATAACACTCAGAGTAGAAAGAACCAATAAATCCGATTGAACACAGATACAAAAGGTAGAAGAGCAGTTTGAGAGAATAGATGGAATAAGTAGAGCACGTGGAACAGAGAGAGTACATAAAATAGATAGAACATGTAGAATGGTTAGAACAGAGAGATCAGATATAAATGTAGATACTAAAGACAGATGGATAGAATAGGAAGAAGTCATAGAAGAGATAGAAAACAGAGATGGAAGAGAGTGACCTCACAGAATGGATAACAATAAATAGAGCACATGGAATAGATAGATGAGATAAAACACAAAGAACAGATAGGAGTTAGACACAGTAGTTAGAAAAGTTTGAATAGATGGAAAAGGTAGAACACAGAACAGGTAGAATAAAGGGAAGAGGTAAATCACATAGTGTAGATGGAACATGTACAAAAGATATAATCGAATGGATGGAAGAGGTAGAGCACATAGAAGAAAGAGGACATAGAACAGATAGAATAGATGGAAGAGATAAAGCTCATAGAATAGATAAATTAGACAACACAGAACATGTAGACTGGTTAGGACAGAGAGATCAGCTAGAACATATAAATACAAAAAATAGAAGGATTGAATAAAAATAACATATAGAAGAGATAGAACGTAGAGATGGAATATAGGGAGCTCACTGAGTAGATAGAGTAGATGGAACAGACTAAATAAACAGATGGATAGGTAGTACACACTGAACACATAGAAGAGAT
>NW_025392870.1:0-14075 GCF_016433145.1 Gracilinanus agilis
TTTCTGGATAAAGTTCTTTAATATTCCTGAGAAGTAATATAAGGTTAATAAATAGAATTCATTAATGATATTTTTCTTCAATTTTCAATTAAAAAAAATTGGGTTGTATTAAGTATTTCTACTGCACAGCATTCTATTTTCCACCTTTATACCTTGGGACAGGGGTTGGCAATGTATGGCTCTCAAGCCATATGAGGCTCTTTTTTTATAACATTTATTAACTTTTATTTTTTTCAAAAGTTAACATGGTTACATAATTCATGCTCTTACTTTCCCCTTCATCCCCCGATTTCCCCCTACCTCCCATGGCTGATGCGTATTTCCACTGGCTTAAACATGTGCCATTGATGAGGACCTATTTTCAAACTGTTGTTAGTTGCATTGGTGTGGTAATTTCGAGTCTACATCCCCAATCATGTCCACCTCAACCCATGTGTTCAAGCAGTTGTTTTTATTCTGTTTCCACTCCTATAGTTCTTCCTCTGAATGTGGGTAGCGTTCCTTTCCATACATCCCTCAGAATTGTCCTGGGTCATTGCATTGCTGCTAGTACAGAAGTCCATTACATTCAATTTTACCACAGTGTATAGGCCTCTGTGTAAAATGTTCTACTGGCTCTGCTCCTTTCACTCTGCATCAATGGCTGAAGGTCTTTCCAGTTCACATGGAATTCCTCCAGTTTATTATTCCTTTGAGCACAATTGTCTTCCATCACCAGCATATACCACAATTTGTTCAGCGATTCCCCAATTGAAGGACATACCCTCATTTTCCAGTTTTTTGCCACCACAAAAAGCACAGCTATACATATTTTCATACAAGTCTGTTTATCTATGAACTCTTTGGGGTACAAACCCAACAATGGTATGGCTGGATCAAAGGGCAGCCATTCTTTTATAGCCCTTTGGGCATTGTTCCAAATTGCAGCCAGAATGGTTGGATCAGTTCACAACTCCACAAATAATGCAGTAATGTCCCAGTTTTGCTACATCCCCTCCAGCAATCATTACTCTCCCCTTCTTTCATTTTAGCCAATCTGCTAGGTGTGAGGTGATACCTCAGAGATGATTTGATTTGCATTTCTCTAATTATTAGGGATTTAGAACAGTTTCTCATGTGCTAATTGATACTTTTGATTTCTTTATCTGAAAATTGTCTATTCATGTCTTTTGCCCATTTATTAATTGGGGAATGGTTTGATTTTTTACAATTGATTTAAGTCCTTGTATATTTGAATAATTAGAACCCTGTCAGAGTTTTTTGTTATAAAGATTTTTTCCCAATTTGTTGTTTCCCTTCTGATTTTGGCTGCATTGTTTTTGTTTGTACAAAAGCTTTTTAGTTTGATATAACCAAAATCATTTATTTTACATTTTGTAATTTTCTCTAACTCTAGCTTGGTTTAAAATCTTACCTTTCCCAGAGATCTGACAAGTAAACTACTCTATGTTCACTTAACTTATTTATAGTTTCCCTCTTTATATTCAAGTCATTCACACATTCTGAATTTATCTTGGTGTAGGGTGTGAGATGTTGATCTAAACCTATTCTCTCCCATATTGTTTTCCAAATTTAATGATCTCTCAAGACAGCAAGAACAAATAAAACAAAGTCAAAAGACTGATAAAATAGAAGGAAACATGAATATCTCAATGAGAAATTCTCATTTGAGAAATATCTCAATGAGAAAGTGACAGACCAAGAAAACAGGTCTAGAAGAGACAATCTGAGAATCATTGGTCTTCCTGAAAAAGCAGAAATTAATAGAAATTTGAACTCCATAGTAAAAGAAATTATTAAGTAAAATTGGCATATCATGCTCTTTTGAGGGCCAGATATGGCTCTTTCTGCAGGAGCCATAAAGTCATTTTTTTCAGTCTCTGT
The DNA here is from genome assembly GCF_016433145.1 of Gracilinanus agilis. Classification (NCBI taxonomy): domain Eukaryota; kingdom Metazoa; phylum Chordata; class Mammalia; order Didelphimorphia; family Didelphidae; genus Gracilinanus; species Gracilinanus agilis. The sequence goes on from NW_025392870.1 coordinate 1,885, forward strand.
TACAGGAGTGTGCACTGTGAGCACTGTACGGCTCTCATGAAATTGCATTTTAAAAAATTTGGCATTTATAGATCTCACTGTCAAAAAGGTTGCTGACACCTGCCTTTGTATGTGCTTCTTTTTTGTCTCTAATTCCTAAAAAAACAAACCCTAGTTTGCCTCAGTTTACTCATCTGTAAAGGGAACTGAAGAAGGGAATGACAAATAAATCACTTGAATATCTTTGCCAAGAAAATACAAAATAAAGTGAAGTTAGATATGACTGAAAAACAATAGCTCCTCAACTTCTAATAACTCTTTATACAGTATGACTTTATATATTTGCTATATAGTAAAGATTTTGTAATATTTTGAAGTTTACATAATCAGAATACTTTGTTTTTTTTGTTTTGTTTTGTTTTGTTTTTTGAATTTAGTTGAACTCAGACTCCCTGAGGACTGAGAGTAATTTTCTCCATTCAGAACTAATTTTGCATTTCTTGGTTAAGGAGAATACGTCTAGAACTTTTTTCACATTAAAAAATTCTTTCTTTAAATATTTGATGATGGGGATAATGTTCACTCTGAGCTGTTTAACATTTTAAACTTTTACGTTCTGTCTTACACTCTATACTAAGTATTGGTTCCAAGACAGAAGGGCAGTAAGGACCAGCCAATGGGTGTGAAATAACTTTTTCAGCATCACAAAACTAAGCAGTGTCTGAGGTCACATTTGAAACCAGGACCTCCCATCTCCAGGACTGGCTCTCCATCCACTGAGCAACCTAGTGCCACTACTCTGAGACTCTTCTTTTGAGTCTAAAATTCCTGGTTCATTCACCTAATCCATATAACGTCTCCACGTGCCTTCCTAATCCTGGATGCTTTTCTCTGGCCACACTTCAAACACATGCTTTGACCTCAACACCATGATTCCAACTGCTACAGGACAGACTCACAGACACGCTATCACTTCTCTCCTTCCTAACATCCCACCGAACAGTGCAACTAAGGACAGAGAAGGCTTTTCTCAGTGTGGGCTCAGAGTGACCCCAGAGAGCCCATGAGAACCCTCAGACACAGGCAATGTGGTTTTATCACCTGATCAGGACTTACCTGGGCACAGCCTGGATGTCCTCCAGTCTCTGCCTCCCTTGTCCACGTTAAGGCTGCTTTCTTGATTTTTTCTAAGGCTGATGGATGACTGTTTTCTCTCCAAGCCAGGTTTGTCACTCCATCACTCCCCTGTAATCACATTACTTGGATCTGTGACCAGGTGGTTGTTAGTGTGACTATGTATGAACATATAAATGTGTGTATATATATATATATGTATATAAACACATATATATTATATCTATCTGATGGGATTTCTGTAAGCCTTTGTGCTAAATTTCTCTACATATCTGTGTGGAACTTTGTCTCTCTGTGAGAGTACATATGTGGGTCTCTGGATGTGAGCCAGGAATTCTCCAATCCTATTGATTTCCTTAATCATCCATTAGATCCTTTCCCACCACTCACCATGGGGCAGGTATGCAGCAGATATTGCTTTGTCTTTCTCCTTAAGGAACCCTCAGCCTTCTACAGACACACTCAGCACTCAGGGAATGTGTTACTCTCTGCTCTTTTTCAAAAGATTGTGAGTGAGAAAGCCCNTAGAACCTTTCAAAGAAAAAAATCTTTCATTTGCCCTCAACATTCTTATACAAGAATCTTCCCAATAACTACATTCCACAACAGTTTGTCTCTCCTCTGAACTCCAGCTTTTTACAGGTCACACTGCCAGAAATTCTGACTTTCCATTGGGTCTGAGAGACCAAAACCCCATATGACACCTGAATTCCTGTTCTAATATCTCTAAGGGATGAAACCTCTATCTCCGTCTGACTTTACTCATTCTACATTGGTAGAGTTCCACTTGGTATAATTAAGTAGACATGATTCCATCTGGAGTCTCCTGGCCCCAAATATGACCATATATTTTTAAGATATGAGGCTCCATCCCGCTGTCAGAACATATTAAATCCTGGACTGGTGTAAGGCAGGGTTAGAGAAGAAACTTCTTCTGTAGGTACTGATATTTACCTATAATTTTCCCTGTAACAAATGAGTTTTCTGGGGTCCTGAAGTTCAAGTGGCTTTAGCCATATGACTCAGTCAGACAATTTCAAAAATGAGACTTGAATGCAGGCCTATCTGACTCTAAGAGCAATTCTCAGGATATCCCAGGTGAGAAGGGAAACCAGAATGGTTCCTAACTCAATTATCCTGGGCCATTCCTGATAGGGAGAACTTATTTAAAAGTACTAAAAAGAAGGATTTTACACACTCAGGACTCAGCGTGTTCTGGAGACCTCAAGTTTCCCTGATATCAACCAGAATCTTGAGGCAGAAAAGAGCAGGATTATCGTAGCTCCCAGAAAGACTGGCTCCCCAGAAATGAGGTCAAAGGGCCAGAGGATCTTCAGCAAGAGGTCAAGAACCCAATGCAACCAGGAGAAACTGACTTGCACTGATTGGGGTCAATTGCTGGGGATTTCGTGCTTCTTGGGAATTCTAGAAATCATTCAGGTCTGCCTCATCCTTTGAGTTAAGAAATCAGCTTCATTCTCAGGGATATGGGGCCTGTCTTGGGGTACTCTGACCTTCTCTTCCTGGATTCTAATTCTTTAAAGAAAAGGCATTCTCTCTCTCTGACCCCACTGCTCACACACCTGGGTGGTATCTAGCTCTCTCCTCAGCCAGGCTCTCATTACTGGCCCAAGGATTGGAGCCCCAGGCCCAAAGCCCCCGTATCCAGATAGGGAGATCAGGGTTCAATTCATCCTGCAGTTTTTCTTCTGGGCCAGAACCAGGTGAGTTTGTTGTGGGTCTGGCAGAGTCCAGAGTGTGGAAATTGGGGAGTGAGTAATGGAGGACTTCTTAGGGGGAGATAACATGATGGCAAGCTGGGCTGGTGTGCAGGAAGGCCTTGGCTTGATATTACTCTTATTAACAAATAACACTGTTGCTCTAACACTCTGAGCCTCAGTTTCTTCATCTCTTAAAACTTGGTAAAAATGCTTATAAAAATACTCACAAGGAGTAAAATGAGGCTGAAAGGAGATGATATATTTAGTTATTTTACTTATTCACATTCCTATATTACATATCTTTATAGCCTCCACCATATATATGTCATATGTATATACACACCTACAAATATGCGTGTACACACACAGAGACTTTCTATCTACCCCTTCCTATATGTTCATACATAAATACACTATACATATGCATATATACATCATACATATATTCCAAATATTATTATTTTTATTATTTTTAAAAATGTAACCTTGAACTCAAGAGATGAAAACTGAAGAAATCAGACAAGGAAAAGATAAAAGCAGACAGCCTTGAGATTATCTCTTAAAACTTACAAAACTTTACCTGTAAAAGAAATTCATTTCACTAGCTGAGATTTCAAATTCTTGAAGCTCCAAATTCTATATAATACTCTGGTACTCTGAATTCACACTTAGAATAGAGTTCAGAACATAAAAGAAGAGAAAACTTACAGCTTGAGATACAGAACTCAGCAAGTCTGAGTTCTTGGGCTTCTTTTTAATTGGGTAAGTGGACTTTTCCTGTGATTTTGGAATATCCTTCCCTAAGTATCTCTCATCACATTTGACTACACTAATTGAAAAAGATTAGATTCCACAATGATTTAGAGTCTTTAGGCCTGTTCTCATCCACAACCCTGCTTTCTTTCTTCATGACATAAGCCTAGTAAAGGAGAAAGAGACTCTGTCACAAAATTGGCATCTGAGACAGTATCTGGTGCAATTCAATAAACTGTCTAGTAAGAGTTGGAAGGCTTAAAAACTACATATATCCTGTGAATAGCCACAAAATTAAATAATGAAAAAATTTAAATTAAAATACAACTGTGGGACAGTCTGAATTAAGGCCTAGAAAAAGGCAAAAAAAGCAACAGCAAAAATAAGAGTAAATGGGGGCAGCTGGGTAGCTCAGTGGATTGAGAGCCAGGCCTAGAGACGGGAGGTCCTAGGTTCAAATCTGGCCTCAGACACTTCCCAGCTGTGTGACCCTGGGCAAGTCACTTGACCCCCATTGCCTACCCTTACCACTCTTCTGCCTTGGAGCCAATACACAGTATTGACTCCAAGACGGAAGGTAAGGGTTTTAAAAAAAAAATAAGAGTAAATGTACAATTTTCTTTAAATATTTTTCCTGAAATCATTTTAATTTTTAATTATCAGTTTCTTACATTAATTTTTTAAATTTTGAGTTCAAAATTCTCTTCATCCCTCTCCCTCCCTATAAAAACAATTGTAAAATGATGTCCACTCTACATATGAAATCAAATGAAAATATTGCCTGAAAGCTATGTTATAAGAAAGACAACGAAATTTTTTAAAAATAATCAAGCTTTACTATATTCTCAAAGATTATTAGTTTTCTTTTGGAAACTGGATAACATTTTTTCATGACTTTAATTTTTCTGGATCATAGTATTTATTAGAGTAGGTAAGTTGTGGGTGTCCATTGTTAAAATATTGCATTTACTAAGTAAATAATTTTTTTGGTGGAACTCTCTTCAACTTAGATTACTTCACATAAATCTTTTCATGATTTTCTGAAGTCACATTATCTCATCATTTCTTTTACACAATAATTTTCCATCAAAATCTTATACCACCATTTGCTGAACCATTCTCCAATTGATGAGTATCCTGTCATTTTCCAATTCTTTTCTACCATAGAAAGAGCTGCTATACATATAGTAGTAGTATTGCTGGGTCAAAGGATATGCACAATTTTATGGGTCTTTGGGCACATTTCCATATTGTACTCTAGAATAGTTAAATCAGTTCACAATTCCATGAACAGTGCATTTGTATAATTATTTTTACTTATCACCCACATTTGTCATTTTCCTATTGTCATGTTACCAATCTAATAGTTATGAGATAGAATCTTAGAGTTGTTTTTATTTGTGTTTCTCTAATTATTAGTAATTTATAACATTGATATGACTTGACAATTTTGACTTCTTAAATGCCTTGTTCATATCATTAGAAATGCTAAATTTATCAAAGAAACTGACTGTAATGCTCCTTATCCCTGCTAGTTTTGTGGTTTCCTTCAAATTTTGGCTACATTAGTTTTCTTTGTGCAAAATGTTTTTAATTTATTCCAACCAAAATTATCCATGTTGCCTCATATAATCTTTTCTATCTCATGTTGAGTATTAAAGTCTTCCTTTATCTATAAATCTAACAGGTAAATTTTTCCACACTTTCCTAATTTGCTTATGATATCACTTTTCATGTTTTAATTATAAACCTTATCTTGGTGTGCAGTGTAAGATTTTGGTCTATGCCTACTTTCTTTCAAATGCTTTCTAGTTTTCCTCAGAGTTTTTGTCAAATAGTAAGATCCACCATTCCTCTACCTCACCCCAGCAGCTTGGATTTTTTGAGTTTATCAAAAACTAGACTATTACTTCATTATATTATATACCAAATCTCAGCATATTAGCTTAAAGCACACAATTTCTTAGCCAGCCCAAACAGATTTGTTTGTCACTTCGTGATATACTTTAAAATTTGGCATTTGAAGGCTGATTTCCTTTACGTTTTTTATTTTTTCATCAATTTATTTGGTATTCTTGACCTTTTGTTCTTCCAGGTTGATTTTTGTTATTTTTTCTAGTTGATAAAATAATTATTTGATTGCTTCATATAGAACTGAATAAGTAAATAATTTTAGGTAGAGTTGCCATTATCATATTGACATAGCTTTTTCATTAAAAATTAATATTTCTCCAGTTGTTTAGATTTCTATTTTTGTGAAAAATGTTTTGTAATGGTGTTCTTATTCTTAACTGGGTTTGTGTGGGCAAGTAGATTTCAAACTAATTTCTACTTTCTGTGTTTGTTTTAAGTGGAATGTTCCCTTCTATACCTCCCTGATGTATTTTCTGATATTGTACAGAAATGCTGATGATTTATATGAGTTTATTTTATATTCTACAACTTTGCTGAAATTGTTAATCATTTCAGCTATTTTTAGCTGATTCTCTATGGTTTTCAAATCAGCTGTTAAGACTGATAGTTTTATTTCCTCATTGACTTTTAAATTTTTTTAATTCATCTTTCTAGTCTTATAGCTATAGCTAGCTTTTATAAAATACTATTAAATCATGATTATAAGGGACATACTTGTTTCACCCTGAATCTCACTCCTTAAATAAAGCTCCATTGATTACTATTCCTCCTGGTGTTTTAAATTGGAACGGTGGTATATTTTATCTCTATATTGTTTGATAGTATATTTCCTTACACAGCTCATTTATGACTCATTCTTTTTCCTTTCTGTTATCTATTTCTGTTTATTTTAATCTTGGAAATTTATATTTTAAAAAATATTCATTTAATTTAGCTTTTCTGTGATATTGTTCAAAAAAGCTCCTCAAAATTGCTTTACTCATTGATGGTACTCTTACCCTTATTTTTGAAACTAGTAATTTAGTTTCTTGATAGTTTAATTAACAAATACTTTATTGTATTATTTTTAAACCTAGTACTTTTACTTATTAATATATTTTTTAACTTTCAAATTGATTAATCTCTTGGATTTGAGAATTTCTATTTTGGTGTTTAAGAATTTTTAAATTTTTTCCCTTTTTTTAGTTACTTTTCCAATTCTTGATGTGAAAAAAAAATCTACAAGAAAATACTCCAGAGAGAAAAAAAATCTATATTGTATACATGACCAATAAGAATTATGAGAAGAACTAAATAAAGAGATTTTAAAAAGTACAAAAAACATTTCAGCAGTTAAATAGATGGTTAAGGAAAAAATAAGACAGTAAATGAGAATAATGTAAGAAAATTATGGGATAAGATTTAGCCACTTAGTCAAAGAGGCATAAAAACCTGAAAAGCAAATACATAATAATATATAATTAGAAATATTAAATGAACCCTTTTAAAAAATCACAATGCATCGAAAATTCCATTTAACTGAGGGCTTTGTAAATATCAATTAAAATGAGAAACTAAATATTATAACACTGAATATTGAGTGGGTAAAGACTTTGATCTTCCCTGTCACCAAAGTAACTCTTTATACTCAGATTCCCTTTTGTTGTTTGCTCATTTTCTCATTCTTTTTATTGATTTTGAACTTTATGTTAGATGTGGGTTCTATTCTTGATATGTGTGTGTTTGTTGGGGATGTGGTTGTGGGCGGCTGTCCCAAACTTCTTGTCTTTCTATCTTGCTGTTTTCATATTTATTTCTATCAGTTTTCTGGCCACTTAAGGTGGTATGATAAAGGGAGAGCTGTGGTCTCTGTTCTCATCTTGGTTCAACATTGTATTAATAGCATTTAAGAAGAGTAAACTGAGGTAGAATAGCCTGAGAACATTCGATTCATTAGCAAAGTGGGAATATTCCAATTAATAGAATCTCAGCTTTCTCTGTGATGTTAATGTCCCAAATAAAGGAGGTAGTTCTATTTTATAGATTGGGGAAGTACAAAAAATAGGAAGGCTACAATCATTGATGATAGAAAATATGATAGAATGGAAATTGGGAATGAGATCTATCAACAATTCCCTCCTTCCCTCTTGTATCTAAGACATATTCATTGTTTGAATCCAGCTGCCTGTGCAAGGATAGAGGCAGCAAACCTAACATCTTTGGAAAACCAACCAGACATTCTTTAAGGATAGCTGGGTGGTATGAAGATACTAGATCACACTCTCTGCTATCAGCCTGCCTCCTTCAAAGTTAGCCTATTTCTTGGACACAGAAATAGAAATGACTAGTTGGAGAAGTGGATTTCTTTTTAAAAATACTTTATCTTTTAAATTACATGTAAAATCATTTTAATATATGTTTTTTAATTTTGAGTTGCAAATTCTCTCTCATCCTCCCCACTCTTCCTGCTCCCCCCTTCAGAAACCAAACACAGTGTTATATATTATACATATGATTCAAAATATATTTTCATGAGTCATGTTGCGAAAGAAAAGACAGACCTGGCAGCAGCTGGGTAGCTCAGGGGATTGAGAGCTAGGCTTAGAGACAGGAGGTCTTGGGTTCAAATATGCCTCAGACACTTCCTAGCTATTGACCCTGGGCAGGTCACTTACCCCCCCATTGCCTAGCCCTTACTGCTCTTCTGCCTTGGAACCAATACACAGTATTGATTCCAAGATGTAAGGTAAAAGTTTAAAAAAAGAAAAAAAGAAAAAAAAAACAAACCTTCACTACCCCTCAAAAAAAAAAAAAAAGGAATTTGTAAGCTTGGATTTGCATTTAGAATCAATTAAGTTTTTTCTTTGGAGTCCTTCAGAATTTTCTTGGAATATTGCATTGTTGAGAATATCAAAAGTATAATATATGGATGTTATACCATTCAGTGCATATGTAATTTATATTGATATTACTTCATTGTATACAGTATTGCTTTAACAAAATATAGTTTCATTATCTATCTCTTTCAAATAGATCTATATTTTTCTTTTGTTATTTCAACTGAAGCATAATAGATTCTTCTTTATATCCTTACTTTACTCTGCTTGTGTGTCTTTTCTTCTTGAAAACAACATATTGAAGGATTCTGACTGTTATTCTACCCTGCTCTCTACTTAAATTTTATGCATGAGTTGATCCAATTTAAATTCTGATTAATACGATTAATGATTAAGAACTGTGCATTTTCCTCCATCCTATTACCCCTGCCCATTTTTATTTCTTTCTCTCACCTTTCAAAACTTACATCTTCAAAACTGTTTTGCTTCTAACTACTGCCTCTGTTAATTCAATTCCCTTCTATCAGCAGCCCCTTCCTTCTCTTATCCCTTTTATTTTTCTATATTCCTGTAGGTTAAGATAGATTCTATCCCAAGTGTGTATGTTATTCCATCTGTGAGCCAATTATGTTGACAGTAAATTTAAGTGGTCCCTAGTATTTCTCCTATTGACTGTAAAAGGCTCAATTGGACTTCTTTTATATGAGATAATTTATACCATTCTACTTCTCTCTTTTCCTACCTCCCATTAAATTTTTTATGCATCACTTAATTTTACTTTTTAGATATCGTACCATCATTCTTAATTCTTTTTCATTTTTTGATTCAGGCTTTCACTTAGTCCAATAATTCCTAAATTATCTCTTCTAAATCTTTTTTCCAGGTCAATTGATTTTCCAATGATATAAATTTCACATTTTCCTCCATTTTATGATTCTTTTGATTTATTTTTTTTGTTTTTGTTGAATTATTGATTTTTTAGCTTATACTTCCCTAATTCTGATTATTAAGAAATTTTTTTCTTCACTTAGATATTATATCTCCTTTTCCATTTTTACTAACTTTTTTTAGTGCATTTTTGTACCTCTTTTGCTATTTGTCCTCTTCTTTTATGTTGTTTTTTGTTCAGTATTTTTTCTCCTCCTTTTCGTTTTGCTATAATTTCCCTGTGTCACATTTCTTTCTCAAAGATTTCCTCTACACTTCTTCTTTGATTTTTAAAATTCCTTTTTGAGCTCTTCTAGAAGTTCTTTTAGGAAACCTATACAAATTCACATTTTTCTTTATAATTTTGAATGTAGCTACTTTGATTTCTTTGTTTACTTTTAAGTTTGCATATTGATTTTCCTTCTCACATTAGTAACTTTTTTATATTCAAGTCCTTGTTTGGTTATTTGTTTATTTTTCCCAGCCCTTTTCTTGACTTTTGACTTTATGTTCATGTTTAGTTCTCTTCTAGAGGTGGAGGAATTATTTTCCCAAACTTCAGGTTTTTATCCTCTTTTTAGAATTAATTCTGTAGGTCTGTAAATGTTTAATTCTTTCAAATCAGTATAAACTAAGGTGAGGTGTAGTCACTCTTCTCCTGGTCTATACTCTGCTATGTATGCTTTTCTGCCCTGGAACTGTGATTTGGGTCCTCCCTTCTGCTAGTGCCCCTCTTCAAAATGGTCTATGACAAGAAACCATACGTGGACAACACAACAGAATCCTTCTCCCAATGCCACCAAACAACCCTGTTATCTTTCTCTGACCTGCTGTTTATCACCCCTATATCTATGGGCTTAGAGCTCTTGAAGGATCTCTCACTGATACAGTTATTGAATTCTATTTTTGTTTCTATGATGATAAAAATTACATTTGTCATAAGAAATGTCACTTCCTCACCAATTTCCACAATATTAACATCTTCTCTCTTCATTGTGCTATGCTAGTTTGAATTCTTATAAGCTTTTAAATATTTTTTCTCCAATTACATGTAAAAACAATTTTTAACGGAATTTCTTTATATCTCTTGCTGCTCAGCTTTGTTGGTAATATATAGAAAGCTGATAATTTGTCTGGTTATGTTTTGTACCCTGAAACTTCGCTAAAATTTGTAATTATTTTAAATAGTTTATTTAATTATTTCTCTAAGTATAACATTGTATTATCAGCAAAGAGCAATAGTTTAGTTTTCTCTTTGACTATTTTAATTCCTTCAATTTCCTTTTCTTCTCTTATTGCTAAAGCTAGCATTTCTAGTATAATATTAAATAATAATGGAGATAGGGCATTATACTTGCTTCATAGCTTATTTTATTAGGAAGACTTCTAACGAAATCCCATTTGCAAGTGATTCATGACTGTTTACTGAACTAAATTGGTTCAGTAAGTGCTTGTTATTTTGTTATACCTATATCTATGTCACAGATAAAAAAAAAGTTCCTTTGAAAGTTCTGAAATAAATACTTTTTGGGGGTTTTAATTTCAGGAAATAGACCAAACTATCAACAGTGATTTAAAGGCCACAAAAATGAAGACAGAGTATACCACCATTCCACATTATAAAGCTGACAGATGAAAGTACATTCAGAAATGTGAGAATCTGAATAAGATCATGATTTTTCAAGGAACAATTCAAAGTACATAGAAAAAACAAGGATATAAAAAGTTTGTCACTCATTTGTAGCATTTGGAAAAAGAATGATAATCAATAATCACAGAAAAATAACGACTATTTCCTAGTGTAGAGTCCACTGGTACCAAGATAAAAATATTGAAAAGCTTTGAAAGCAACAGTAGAGTAATTGTGTCAGCATTGGTTTTATTTTACCCAACAAACTACTCCTATGAATCAGTAAGCCATGGAAATCGAGATGAGCAATTCTTCATTTGAACAATACATGGACACGTGTACCAGTCAAAATCTGCATGCTGAAAATTACATAAAATGATCCACCTACAGGAAACATGTTTCCCCAAAATTGCAACTCTATGAATATCAAATACTGCAGAAGAAAGAGAAAATGTATATCTAATAACTGTGGAAAGATATTAAATTATAATTCAGAGTTGAATGTTCATCAGAATGTACATAAAGGACAGAAGCCCTATATATGTGCTGAGTGTGGTAAAGGATTCATTGAGGAGTCAAATCTTAATATCCATCAGAGAATCCATAGAGGAGAGATTCCTTATATATGTGCTAAGTGTGGGAAAGTCTTCAACTGGAAGTTAATATCTCATAATCATAAAAGAGTTCGCAGTGGAGAGAAGCCTTACATATGTGAAGAATGTGAAGAAGGATCCACCCATAAATCAAAGCTTCATGATTATCAGAAAGTTCTCACCGAAGAAAATTGCTTTGAATGTAATGAGTGTGAGATGAGTTTCAGCCAAAAGGCTTTATTTCATGCTCATCAGACAATGCACATTAAAGAAAAATCCTATAAATGTGATGAGTGTGGGAAAGGATTCAAAAGGAAGTCAAACCTTCATAGACATTATATAATTCACACTACAGAGAAGCCCTATATGTGTGATGAATGTGGGAAAGCATTTGGATTTAAGTCAAACCTTCATAGACATCATATAATTCACACTAGAGAGAAGCCCTATATATGTGATGAGTGTGGGAAAGGAGTCAGACAGAAGTCACATCTTTATGATCATTTGAATATTCACTCTGGAGAAAAGCCCTATAAATGTGATAAGTGTGGGAAAGGATTCAGATGTAAATCAAACCTTCATGAACATGTGAGTGTCCACTCTGGAGAAAAGCCTTATAATTGTGATGAGTGTGGGAAAGGATTCAGATGTAAGTCAAATCTTCATAAACATATGAGTGTCCACTCTGAAGAAAAGCCCTATAATTGTGATGAGTGTGGGAAAG
>NW_025392871.1:0-2573 GCF_016433145.1 Gracilinanus agilis
AAAAAAAAAAAAAAGAATGGTAAATGATTCCAGGTGGGATGTTTCATGAGTATCTATAAGAAGATATATAGATAAGGTCCTGATTAGAATATAAATCCTTAGAACTGTGTTGAGGAAGGCATGGCATGCATGCCCTACAGGCAAAGAGGAAACTGCTCTGGTCCCCTTCTCCACAGCCCCCAAGGACATTTTTGCATTCCCCACCCCTCTGTCCAGCTACCAAATGCAAACACTTCCTCCTTCTACTCTTTGGGGTAATGCAGGGGGGCTCACAGGCAGCTTAGAGTTGCAGTTTGGGCATGAAATCTTGAAAACATTCACCAACACTGCTTTAGAGAGTAAGGACTGTCTTACTTTTGTCTTGGTATCCCTGGAACCTAGCAGACTTAATGAATTGTGATTGGTTGAAGATCAATTCAATACTAAGGACAAAATGCAGCCAGTCCTGGTATCACCTCCTGCCTGTCTCCCAGGGTTGCTGTTAAAGGACTGAGTGTAATGTTGTGTGTGATAGTACCAGTCTAATGTGAAGTAATATATTGCCTTGGAGTTACAAAGAATGAACCAAAACAGCCAAATGGAAATGACCATAACTGAGGACAGTGAGTGCTTCCTCAGGAAGAGACAGAGAAAAGAAAGTCTGCAACTGAAAGTTCATCCTCCCTGTGTAAAATTTCCTGTCCTTGGCTTTTCTTGGGTAGCTCTAATTATTTTATTCTCATTTAATATCCCAGGTACCCAGAGCCTTGAGTCAAGAAGACCTGAGTTCAAATCCAGCCTCAGATACCTGGCTTATAGAAGTCACCTAATTGTTGCCTGCCTCAGATTCTGAAACTAGAAAATGAGAATAATAATTGCACCTCCAAGCTATTAATCCTGGATATTGGGTTTAACCTCTAATAGTGTGGCTTTTTCTGTATAGGATACATTGCATGTGAGGTGGCAGGATACTGGTTATGAAATTTGCTTTTGTTGCTTTGGATCTTTTGGCACAGTAGTGTTGATTGTTCCTCAATCCTTCAGCTTTTAAACTTGACTAAAACACATGTCCATTTGTATGCTTTAATTTTATAGTGATTCATACCATGTAATTTACACAGTATGATTTTGGTTTCAGGTTTGACCCATGATTTCATTGGCATTGGGCACAGCTGTTGTGGAGATCCCTTTACTAACTTACCATCATCTTATAAGACAATAAATAGGTCAACATTAGCCAAAAAAAAAATTACACTATCCTCCCAGGATTGTTTTAAGGATCAAATGATATAATAACTATAAAGCATTTAATGTATTGTCTGGCACATAGCAGATATTTAATAAATGTTTCCTTCCTTCCCCTTCATTCCCTCCTTTCCTCCTTCCTTTCTTGCTTTCCCTTCCTCCCTTCCCTCCCACCCTTCCTTCCTCCCTCCCACCCTTCCTTCCTTCCTCCCTTCTTTCCTCCCTTCCTTCCTTCCTCCATTCCTTCTTTCCTCTCTTCCTTCATTCCTTCATCCCTCCCTTCCTTCCTTCTTTCCTCTCTTTCTTCCTTCATTCCTTCATCCTTTCCTTCCTTCCTCCCTTCCTTCCTTCTTTACTCTCTTCCTTCCTTCCTTCCTCCCTTCCTTCCTTCTTTACTCTCTTCCTTCTTCCCTACCTTCCTTCCTTCCTTCTTCTCTTTTTTTTTTTTTCTAGGCTTGGTCTGTAAAATGATCACTTTGCCCCAGAATAGCCTCTTTGGTTACAGAGTTTTAAAGTTCTAAAGCTCTATAATGCTCATTTGCCCCCTGGGGCCAAGCAGAATAATTTATTCTCCCTCACCCCAGAGGACCTTTCAAATACTTAAAGTCAGTCATTATATCCTCCATAAATTTTATCTGGATCCTGGGGAGGGCTGATAAAGGAAGACAAAGAGCTAGCAGATAAAAAGTTTGGTGCAGAAAAGTCTCAAGGAAATCACTGGTAAATTCTTGCAAATTAATGTGAATATGACCTCAATATATCAGACAAATATTATCTTAGTGCCTTTTCCTGTCTATCAGGTATGTGACCAAAAGATCAACTGGTGGGTGGAGTTTCAAGACCTAAAGTCACATGTTTAGGAGAGTATATTACCCCAGAATAAGGACAAAATTTCCTGTAACCTTTCAGCTTTGCTCAACAAGGCAGCTAAGAAAGGAATCAAAGGGAGTTCAAGCAGAGTCCATTGGCTTGCACAGAAGACAGTCAACCATGGCCACAGCAGGAAAAGTAAGCAGAAACTTTACTTCTACTGATAATATCATATTTAGCATAATTAATAAAGAGCTAGAGATAGTATTATTGATTAAATCTATGAATAAGATAATCCTTAAAATAATTGAGGACAAAGTAGAGTTTATTTACTGAGTGCAAAATCTGAAGTACTAATATATTTTCCCACAGTTATGTGTAGTGTGTGTAATGTGCTAATGTGTGTAATGCAGTAATCATTCACATCTGTCTCCTTCCATGTCTTAAAAGAAATGCACAGTTATATAGGGAGCTTATCCCAAACAAGATGTGGCTAAGACTAAACTCAGGTAAATCTTTTAATTAAGAAGCTACATTTA
>NW_025392872.1:0-4545 GCF_016433145.1 Gracilinanus agilis
TCTCTCTCTCTCTCTCTCTCTCTCTCTCTCTCTCTCTCTCTCTCTCAACTCTATATTCTGGGTCCCTTTTATTACAATGCCCTGGTCTCCTGTCTACAATCATGCACCACCATGTCTAGACAGTAATCTAACCAAAATCATAGCAGAAAGAACAACATTAAAAGAATCATAATAGAAGACAGCAGTCCAACTACCACCTATCTACCTATCTAGTGTACTGGGTTCTAAGTCTGAGCATAGAATAACTTTGGGATGCTGGCACCCTACCTAAGTCAACAGCAGAGTACCCTATGCCTAACTAACCCTTGAAGTCCCAGGCTCTGGCAATGACCTGCAGTGAGGCCCCCAAGTCTCTGACGTTTGGCCTATTTAAGGCTGTGGTGAGGCTCTTGGACCCAGGGCAAAGTAGCTCACAGGGCTCTGAGCTCTTCAAGTCATGAGCAGTCCCTACAAGAGAGAGAATCAGCACCTTATAGAGCTCTCAGCCCATAGGGCATAATACCACCATGGAAGTAGTGAAAGTTGCAGAAACATAGAACTAGGCCTGAAGAGAAAACTGCAGTTTAATAGAATACCCCCTCTAAGCTGAAAACAGAACCCACCTTTAAGATATGATTTAAAAAATATTTTAAGACTGGGAAAATGAGCCAACAGCAAAAGAAACACCTAGCCATTGAAAATGTATAAGGGTACAAAGAAGAGCAAAACCTAACTTAGTAGGAGACTGTGAGATCAAAGCAGCCATGTGCAAAATAACAAAGAAAAATAGAAATTGGTCTCAGGTACTTGAAGAGCTCAAAAAGGATTTCAACACTCAAATAAGAGAGGTAGAACAACATTGGGGAAGAGAAATGAAAGTAATGTAAAAAACAGATAACAGCTTGAAGAGCAGAATTGGTCAAATGAAAAAGAGGAACAAAACTTCAATGAAGAAAAGAATTCCAGGAAAAGTAGAAATAACCAAATGGAAAAGGAGATTCAAAATGTGATGGAAGAAAATCAGACCATAAACATTAGAATTGGGCAAATAGAAGCTGATGACCTAAGGGGATATCAAGACACAATCAAACAAAATCAAAAGAATGGGAGGGAATAAAGAAGAAGAAAATATGAAATATCTCATTTCAAAAAAAACTGCTGGCAAAAAGATTCAGGAGAGACAATCTAAGAATCATTGATTAAAAAAACAAAGCTTAGACATCCCATTACAAGAATTATCAAACTACCCTGATATTCTTGAACAAAAGGGTAAAATAAAACTCAAAAGAATCCTCAGATCATCTCCTGCAATAAATCCCCAAATAACAATATCTAGGAATTTTATCGCCAAATTCAAAAATTCCTAGCCCAAGAAGAAGATATCACAAGCAGCCAGAAAGAAATAATTGAAATATCATGGAGCCCCAATGAGAATTAGAGGATCAAGCAGCTTCTGCTTTGAAGGATCAGAATGCTTTGAATATGATATTCTGGAAGGCAAGAGACCAGGGTTACAACCAAAAATCATCTACCCATCAGAACTGAGTATATATTTTTAGGGGGGGGGGATGGTCATTTAAAAAAATAGAATATTATCAGGCATTATTTTTTTAAACCCTTACCTTCCATCTTGGAGTCAATACTGTGTATTGGCTCCAAGGCAGAAGAGTGGTAAGGGCTAGGCAATGGAGGTTAAGTGACTTGCTCAGGGTCACACAGCTGGGAAGTGTTTGAGGCCAGATTTGAACCTAGGACCTCCTGTCTCTAGACCTGGCTCTCCATCCACTGAGCCACTCAGCTGCCCCCACCCTCACCCCCAAGCACTCTTGATGAAAAGATCAGACCTAAACATAAAATTTGATGTGCCAATAAAAATTTCAAAAGGAAGTATAGAAAGGTAAAAAAGAAAACGAAAATTTAAGGGATTCAATAAGGTCAAATTGTCTATGTTTCCATGTCAAAAAATAATATTTGTAATTTCAAATTTTCATCATTATCATAGTAGCTAGATGTATACAGAGGACTGTTATGGGTAAAAATTATGGTTGGACTGAATATTTAAGAATTTGGTCTCCAGGAATTGATTACTCAATTCCAAATGAAAGACTCAAGTCAGAATGACTTTTATGATAATTTACTTACAAATAGGAAGAGTGAAAGTAGGGAAAATTAGAGAGAGATAATTACTCTGGCCTGGATCAAGGGTCCAAACCAGGTAGGGCTTCAGAGGTCTAGCCACGAGGCCTCCTCCAAGACAAGATGCCACTTTGGAGGCTAGTGTCCCCAGAAAAGCCAAGGAAAAGGAATCAGCCTTTCACTCACCCATGTGACAATCCAAAAGGAAGCAGTCTGAGATCTCAAACTACTCCAAGACCAAGTTCAATGGGCAAAATTCCCTTCACAGGAAGTTACCATCATTTTTAAAATTTAGTTCTTTACATAACTTCCTGTGTCCACCTTCCAGCTTTACATGGACAAATGGCAGCTTTAACCTTGCTTTGGATTGCCCAGGGGGCAGTCAGTTGTTTTTGAGTTGTCACTTGCTGGCACAAGTGGGTCATAGACCTCACCCCACCACTTAGTCCTTAAGTGGGGGGGGTGTATTCATTCCTGGTGGCTGAAATCTAAAGAATAAATAGGGGACAGATAATTCCATCTTCACAGGATGTTGGAGCAAGCTATTTAGGATAACAGAAAAAAAATCAAGGGGTGAAAAGGAGGATTTCAGTGATAGAAAAGGGATGAAAGAGGTACAATGGGTAAATTATATCACCAAAAGAGGCAGGAAAAACTAAAGCTATTACAGTGGAGGAGAGGATGAGGTTAATGACAAGCAATGCTTACTCTGATCAGTATTGGTTTAGAGAGGGAATAACAACCAGACTAATTGGAGTATAGAATCCTCTCTTAACATATAGAGAAGCAGAAGGGAATATGAAAGGGGGTAGAGAGGAGGGGTACAATATAATGGAGAGGGTGATTAAAATCAAAACACTTGTGGAGGTAAAGTGAGAAAGGAGAAAGCACAAGATTAAAAGGGGAAAACAAGATGGAGAGAAATACACAGATGTTAATCATAACTGAATGTAAACAGGATAAACACCCTAAAAATGGAAGCTGATAGCAGAGTGAATTAAAAACCAGACTGTAATGATATACTGTTTACAAGAAATATATATATAAGAATAAACGTAGGGTGATGGGGGAGAATATATATGGCTTCAACTGAGATTAAAATAAAATCAGGAGTAGCAATCATGACTTCAGACAAAATTAAAGTAAAAATAGATCTAATTAAAATACACAGAGAAGGTTGATATGTCTTGATAAAACTTACTACAGACAATGTAGTAATATCAATACTTAACATATGCATCAAATAGGATTATCTTCAAATTCTTATCAGAGAAACAAAAGAACTTAATCCAAAAACCCACTATTTCACAAAAACTGCTGGAAAAATTAGAAAACAGTATGGGAGAGATTAGGTCTAGATCAACATCTCACATCCAACACCAGGATAAATTCAGAATGGGTGAATGATTTGAATATAAAGAAGTAAACTATAAGTAAATTAGTTGAACACAGAATAGTATGCCTGTCAGATATTTGGGAAAGGAAATATTTCAAGACCAAGCAAGAGTTAGAAAATATTACAAAATGTAAAATAAATAATTTTGATTACATTAAATTAAAAAGGGTTTGTACAAACAAATCCAATGCAACCAAAATTAGAAGGGAAGCAACAAATTGGCAAAAAAATCTTTATAACAAAAACCTCTGGCAAAGTCTAATTACTCATATTTATAAGGAGCTAAATCAATTGTACAAAAAATCAAGCCATTCCCCAATTCATAAATGGGCAAGGGACATGAATAGAGAATTTTCAGATAAAGAAATCAAAACTAGCAATAAGCACGTGAAAAAGTGTTCGAAATCTCTTATAATTAGAGAAATGCAAATCAAAACAACTTTTTGAGCTCACTCCTAGTAGATTGGCTAACATGACAACAAAAGAAAGTAATAAACGTTGGAGGGGATATGGCAAAATAGGGACATTAATGCATTGCTGGTGAAGCTGTGAACTGATCTAACCATTTTGGATGGCAATTTCCAACTATGTTCAAAGAGCTTTAAAAGACTGCCTCCCCTTTGATACAGCCATACTATTACTGGGTTTACACCCCAAAGCTCTCTGGACATAGTTCCAAATTGCCATCCAAATGGTTCGGTCAGTTCATAGCTCCACCAGCAATGCATTAATTATACCCCAAAGAGATTAGAAGGGAAAAAACTTGTACAAAAATATTTATAGAATTTCTCTTTGTGGTGGCAAAAAATTGGAAAATGAGGAGATGCCCTTCGATTGGAGAAAGGCTAAACAAATTGTGGTATTTGCTGGTGATGGCATATTATTGTGCTAAAAGGATTAATGAAATGGAGGAATTCCATGTGATCTGGAGTGACCTCCAGGAATTGATGCAGAGTGAAACCAGGAGAACCTTATACACAGAGATGTATATACACTGTGGTACAATGGAATGTGATTGACTTCTCTACTGGCAG
>NW_025392873.1:0-1364 GCF_016433145.1 Gracilinanus agilis
CTCAGCTCAATGAGAAGTCAATCTGCTATTCTTAAAAATTTGTATATCATTAGAGTGTAATCTTTGATACACTTTTGGAATCTTTCAAATTCTTAAAAACTGATTCTAAAAATATTCTTATAATTGGGCTTGATCTGTCATGGATTTTTCTCTGTTGGTATTGGGTCAGTTCTAGCTACTCTTCCTATTGCCCTTGACTCACAGGGAACATCAGATACTCAGCTAAATGAATCTATGTTTTCACTGCTGGTGTGAATGAAAATAAATCCATATGGAAATGTTGGCAATTCTATTCCGTTTCATATCTACTCACTGTCACTCTTCCAAATCCATAGACGAATGCTTAGGCTTCTCATTTAAAAATCTACATGGTCGTTTTCTCAATTGCTTTTGAGTTTGTAAAGAACTACTGGTCCTAACATTCCATCTTCTTCCTCAATTTTTTGCCCGTTGTTTTATGCCAAGCTTGAGGTAATCAGCTCTAATAGCTCTTGCTCTCTGTTTAGCATGGAGATCATTTTGTCCAGCTCATGCAATTTTAGGACACTTTTGGCGCCTTCTCAGGGGCAACCTTTTTGTACTAATTAATCTCCTGAGAAACTACACAGATCCACTGTCTACTATAGTGCTTGGCATGTATTAGTGATTACCAGGATGATGACTATGTCCATTCCCCATTTGGGGAAGCAGATAGTTCATTTAAATCACAATAGATTGCGTTTGCTATTACCAAAGTCTGCTTTCATCCTTTCTTCTCATTTGCTATTAATTTCAACATTTGCTCTGGCCAACCCATAATCTGAATGAACATATGGAACTCATTCTGAAATGACTGCAACAGTGGTAACCAGTAATCTTTGTCTGTTGAGATAAAATAAGTTTTGTGGTTTATTTGCAATTTTTTTTGCGTCGTCAAAAATGGTGTTTGCCATGGAAACGTTAAGATCATACCAGATTTTTGACAAATTCCAACTAAAGTTAAAGTTCTCTCCAATGAGAAAAGGAATCTTTTGAAATCCAAAGTTAGGCAAAGGAGATTGGTGTTTGATTCCACTTGAAAACACTAGAAGAAATGTACACATTTTCCAGATTTCATGCAATTCAATGTGTAACCAGGTTTATTTTATCCATTTCTATCGAAGCAGATGTGTTTATATGTATAGACATACACATGAATGCTGCTGGAATGGGCAATGACGAAGAACGTTGAATTGAGCTCATAACTTTGGGGAAAAGGAGATCCAACTGGCTCTCACTGGAGAAACTACAAAGCTTCCTATGGTCCTATTGTTTCAAAAGCTCATTTTATAAATATTGACGTTCTCTTTAAGCTATATAGTCAAAATGATTCTTTAAAAAACCTA
>NW_025392874.1:0-5425 GCF_016433145.1 Gracilinanus agilis
TCTAAAACCTTCAAAGAATTAGAGTCAAGATAATGAGTTAAGAGTCCTACTGATGTACAACATAAAGGAGAGATTGGCCAGATCTGAAAATATCCTTATAATTTGGAGGAGTCATCTATATCTCTAACCNCACCTGAAAATGTGAGTTGAACAAAACTGGCTAAAAAGTGAATGTTCACTAATGAAGAGGAACCTGAAATATTTTTAGAAAGAAAACCTGTGTGGTAGTAAGTGACAAATCAAAAACAAGTGACTGCCCCCTGGGCAGTCTGAAACAAGGTTGAGGCTGCCATCTGTCCACATAGAATTAGAGGGTGGACATATGAAGTGGCGCAAAGAACTATCTTTTAAATGTGATGGTAACTTCCTGGGAAGGGGATTTTGCCTTTTGAACTTGGCCTTGGAGGAGCTCTGGTTGAGACCTCAGACTGCTTCCTTTTGAATTGTCATATGGATAAGTTAAGGCTGACTCCCTTTCCTTGGAGTTTCTGGAGGCCCTAGCCTGGAAAGCCTCCTCTCATCTTAGAGGAGGCCTTGTGGCCAGAAGCCTTGTTTATTTAACCTTTGTGCCCCATTTGCTGGGGCCTCTGAAGCCCTGCCTGGTTCAGGCCTTTGGACCAGGCTGGAGTAACTCCCTTTCTCTCTCTATCTCATTTTCCCTACCTTNATCTATAAAGGATTCACTAAGGACCTACAATAATGCATAGCCACCACTCTCTCACTCCTTCAATCAGTTTTCTCCAGCAGCCCAACTGTCAGCAGGTCGTTGCCTCAGAGACAGACCTCCTGCTCTCTACAGATCCCAGAGGCAGAAAGTCCTCTAAAGGCTAAAGCCAAAAGCCCTCTCACGGAGCTCAGGCCCACCTTTATATTCCAGCAGCCAACTTCCCCCCAACTGCCAGCCCTCACTGTCAGCAACTGACTGGCTGCAACTGACCTGGCCCAGCAGGGGGCTCCCGGGCCTACTTCCTGTCACTGAGGCTGCTTAATCCCTTCCCATCTCTAGGGCAGGAGGACCTCCAGGCCCCCCTTCAATTCAACAGGAATAAAGAATTCCTTTCCACACCGGGAAGGAGGCGTGATGGGCCGGGAAGCAGGACGAGGTTCACACAGGTCACGGCAGGGAAGCCCGAGGCTCGGAGCCAGGATGGCGCTGGGGACTGGGACAGCAGCGGGGGCGCAGGAGCCCGGGGCTCTGGGTGCGAGGAGCTGGGAGGCGGGCCTCCTGGGTCCCTCCCCAGTCAGGACGTTTGGGCGGGAAACGAGAGCCCAAAGGGGAAGGCGGCAGCCCCAGCCGGACCCTGGCAGAGAGCAGAGCAGCCCCGCGGACACCCTGCAGCACCCGCTACCGAACCTCACAGCCTGCCGAGGGCTCGGCATCCGGCCGCTGCTGCTCCGGAGCCGCGAGGGGGGCCCCCGCCTGGGGGTGACCCGAGTGTGTCCAGGAAGGAGCCTCAGGGCGGCCCCCGCGGGAACCGGTCTCGGCCCCAAAGACTCCCGGGGGGAGACGTCACCCCGCCCCTCCCGGGGGATCCCCGCTGCCTGCGGCTCTACCCGGGGGAAGGAGAGCTGCCCTCCGCGGCTCCCTGCCTCCTCCCGCCGCGAGCTGCGCCCTCTACCTGCGGGTCCGCCCCGCTTCGGGCCTCTCGTCCGGCTCGGATGGGCGTTGCTTCCCCCGCTGTCCAGATCAACCCAGTCAAACTACTCAGCAGGGAGAGATTCCTGGCAGCCCGGATCTGTGGGAGGGAGGGCGGAGCTAAGCACGGCGCGCGCTCCCGACTTCCTGCTTCCCAGAGGCCTCTGCGCGGCCGCTGGTTGGTGGGCTGGACGGCTCCGCCCCTTCCCTGCCCCGCCTTCTCTCTAACCTGCCTGCAGTCTCAGCTCCGCCTCCCGCCCCGCCCCCCAGCCTTCGCCCCTCCCTCGGCGCCTGCCCAGCCCCCTCCTCCTCTGGTCCTCAGCTGGAGCCTTGGTCTGGCAGCTGCTCCTGCCTGGGCTCGCCCTCTTTAGGGCACTCGCGTCTCCTGGGCTTCGAGATGAAGGAAAAGGATCCCGGCGGCCTCAGGGCGCCCCCGTGCGGAGCTCTTTTTGGCTATAAAACAGTTTGAGAGACGCAGAATTATTCTCTTCTCCCCCCTTGCAGAAAAGGAGGGGAAAGCTATAACCTGGGCGTGGCCCGACCCCGGAGGGGCTCCAGAGCCAGGTCTGGGACTGGTACCTTCCGGGATCTGCGGAGGGATGCGAGAAGAGTCAGAGGTGGAGGAGGGAAGTAATAAGCCCCGCCCCTCAAGGTCCGCCCTCTCTAGCCCCGCCCACGCGCTTCCTGGATCTCTGGCTGTCCTCAGTCAGTCATTTACCCGCTCAGGTTACTCCAGCTACAGAGACCAGGGAAAGCGGCTTCTTAGTCTCTGCCTTTTGGCAGACGGGCCCAGCCTGGGGGCTGCTCAGGAACCCGAACAAGGAAGGGAATCCCCGGCCGGAGCCTGTCTGGAGCCCTCCAGGACGTGCCGAGGTTTCGGACATCCATCAGGAAGGGAAATGCAGCAGCCTCAGAGGGCAAGGCAGGCTGCCCCGCCCCAGCGTGTGGGGTGAGTCCGCACTCAGGCACCCCCCTCCCCCCTGCAGGCAGGCAAAGTGGGGGAAGATCCGGGAAAAGGGGAACCCCGCCCCCTCCCGGCCCAGGGCCCAGCTGGCCCTGTCACTGCTGGAAAGCCAGTTAGGGAAGGGCAGAGACAGAGATAGAGATAGAGAGGCGGAGAGAGAGACACGGAGAGAGAGACACAGACAGACGGACAGACAGGAGGAGACAGAGAGAGAGATAGAGACAAGAACTTCTGCTTAACCCTTATCTAACCTCTCGGCGCTGCGCCCCCCCCCAAGTCTTAGCCTCTAACAGCAGGCATGCAGGTCCTCCACAGGGCAGGACGTCACCGCTGCGAATTCTTTCCATGTCTGAGTCTTGAATTAGAGCCTCAGATCAGTTACTCAGACCATCATGTGATCAGAAGAAATTCAAGGAAGCTACATCTTGGGGTTTCCCCATTGCAGTGTCCACGTGGAATCTAGAACCCCCCAAACTCATAGCTGGGAAGATGGGATGAACTCACCCTTTACCTCCTTTTAAAATGAATCAACAGAAGTGAATAGAGCCCTACTGAATGCTATCATAGGGGAAGTCCACAAACTACTTACTACAGGTTTACACCTCCAGAAATGTGCCAACCTAGAAAATAATCCTCTTAGCTCTGCTAAGCTTTACTGAGAAAGAAGAGAAACAAGGAAAAAGACGTCCCCAACCCAATGAGAGCTTCAACTGGTTCTTCCTAGGCCTTCTATCAAAATGACAAGGGGGTACTCCAAAGAGCAGCAGTCCTTTCAATGTCAGGCTTGTTAATCATGAGAAGAAAGAATGCTGCTAAATATGTTCAATCTGAGACATTGGTTCACAGTCTTGGGTCGCCACTCCATTTCAAGAAGGGAACTAGTTCTTGTGATTATAAACTATGCCTGAAGGAGCATAAGCAATGTGTGGTTTATATATACCTTCTCTCTGACAGAGAAGAGAGAAAAAAGGCTGCTTGAGAAAATGAGACAGCCTGTCTCTCTTGGAAGTTTCCTGGAGTCAAGGAGTGGATGCAGCCTAATGCAAGAACCCCAGCCTTCAGCACCAGGCTCTATGTGATGGTTTGATTCTGGGGCAACTATGTGCTGGGCAGCCATTGTACTAAATGCTAAGAATACAAATTAGAAGTTAAATGTTATAAAATGATTCCTCAAAAAGCAGTACCATTTCTAGATACAAGAAAGAATAAGATGTGTTGGAAAACAAAGATGCCAATACACCAATACATATGATGGAACTATGAACTGACCCCACCATTATGAAGAGCAATTTGGAATCATGTCTAGAGAATGATAAAATTGGGCATATTCTTAGACCCAGTAATACCACTGTCAGGTATTTTTCCTAAGAAGATCATGGCAAAAGGGAAAAGAACCTACATGTTCCAAGATATTTGTAGTAGTTCTCTTTGTGATGTCAAAGAAATAGAAATCAAGGGGGGGTAATGAATGTGGCTGAGAAGCATCCTCCTCTGGAACACATCGCCCTGTGAAATCATGGAGAAAGTCTGTGTTCTAGCTGGGAGCTGTGTGGATCTGTGGAGGAGGGGAGAGGCTCAGCTGAAAGTTCTTCCTTCCCAGAACCTACAAGTGATTTGCTCTCCACCAAAATCTGTAAAGAGTTTGTGAGAATCTGGCCAGAGCAGTATATTCTGGAAGGAAGAGAGTTCTACATAATGCCTTAAAAGAGAACAAAGCTCAAGAAAAGATCTTGATTTTTTTTTTTTTGCATGACTGAAACCAAGTCTGATCTGCATGAAAACCAAGCAGGGTCCTAAAGAGATGGTCATTACACTTTGGACTCAGAGGAGGGATCTGGGATACTTTCCAGCCAAGTGAAGGAGACTTGTCTGTTGTGACATTCAGGGCTTGAGGTAGCTCTGGGTAAGATGGGTTACAGTCAAAGCCTTTGCTTTAGGATTGCTTTAATTTGTAAGTGGTATATATTCCTTAATTACACGTCATTCCACCAAAACAAAAGTAACTATGATGGAGAAGGGAGAGTTCCTTTATTCAATTAAAAAGCAAGATTTCATCCATTTGGGTTTTCTTTGTGCTAATGGGGGTGGGGGGGCGAAGGGGGAAATGTTGACATTTTCCTTATGAGAAAGAAATGATCTAAACACATACCCGGAAGTCTAGAAAATTCAAAGAACAAGAGTCAAGGGAATGAGTGAAAGAGGCCTGCTGATGGCCCATAGAAAGGAGAGGTTGGTCAGATCTGAGTATAACCTGATACTCTGGAGGGGCCACTTCATGCCCAACCTGCTCTATGCACAACACGTGTCTGGCCAATGTGCCTGGAATGAGATGTTTACCCATTTCACTACCTTTATTCTAGGATTTGACTTGTGAACAATTTGAGGAATTTCTGGCTCTCTCTTAGGCTTTTCAGATTCCCAAGAATTTATAAATCTTTTCTTTCCTCTGGGATTTTGGGATTTGCTTTTGTTCACTGCATAGCATTCACTGTTTGGGTTCTAAGTAAAGAAATGCAGTCCTTTTAGGGACTGATAATGGATCTTTAGTCAATTCCCTGACTCACACTCAGCAGATGCTATTCCAAACCTCTTTCCTTCTCAAACCTGCACCCATCTAGTAGCATCAGGGAGTGAGGTCATGGATTCCAAAGCTCTTCTCATGGAGGAAGAGAATCTCAAACACCTTATTTCTCTCCTGTATCTACTTTTTGGGGTCTTCTCTGATTGATTTCTCCACCAGCTCCCTGATATGGGTACCTGCTCTCCACCCAGAACCCTTTTCATCCCTCTTTTGTGTATTGTCTTCCTGTGTTAGATTGTTAGAA
>NW_025392875.1:0-1853 GCF_016433145.1 Gracilinanus agilis
AAGATACTTGATCAAGAGAGTGATAGAATGAGAATCATCTGAAAAAAATTCATAACATTATAGATTAAGAGCTGGATGACACTTTAGTGGTCATAGTCATAGATTTAGAACTGGAAAGAGCCTCAGAGAACTTTCTCTTTTGACTGATGAGGAAACAGGCACAAAGAGTAACTTGAAAGACTTGCTCAGACTTGCTCAGCCAGGAAACGTTTGAGGCAGGATTGGAACCAAAGTATTCCTGATTTCAGATCAAATGTCCAAGGTCATCAGACCCAGGCCCCTTATTTTCCATATGAGGACAGTTAGATGGTTATGTGACTTACCATTGGTCAGATATCCAGTATGAGAGATGGGATACTTGGTCTTCTTGATAGTAAGTCCAATATACTTTGCTGCCTCTCATTTGAGATAGAGTGCATTACCTTCTGTGATCCCCACTACTTATTTGTTTAGCCATTTTTTTAGTCTTATCCAATTCTTCATGACCCTATTTTGGGCTTTCTTGGTAAAGATTCTACAGTAATTTACCATTTCCTTCTCTAACTCATTTGACAGATGAGTAAACTGAGGCAAACAGGGTTCACTGACTTTCCCAGGGTCATATAGCTACTAAGTAACAGAGACCTGATTTGAACTAATGAAGATGAGTCTTCCTGACTCAGGGCCTGGTGCTCTGTGAACTATGGCCATGACTAGCTACCTGATGACCATTACATTGAACTCCAAACGAGTTGCAGAGTTAGAAGGGTCATAAGAGGTCTGATGCTCTGTTGACAATTTTTACCAGTCTATGATATTTTTTATTTCCAAAGGTCCCTCTTTCTTTTCCCCCTTCATACATATGTTCTTTTTTCTTTCTTTCTTTCTTTCTTTCTTTCTTTCTTTCTTTCTTTCTTTCTTTCTTTTTCTTTCTTTCTTTCTTTCTTTCTTTCTTTCTTTCTTTCTTTCTTCCTTTCTCTCTCTCTCTCTTTGTTTCTTTCTTTCCTATTTTCTTTCTTTTCTTTCTTCTCTCCTTCCTTTCTTTCTTTTCTTCCTCCCCTCCCTATAGTTCGAAAATCTTGAACCCCCGGAACTACATTACCCATACTTGCTTTCTGTATCACCCACAATTCCTTTTGACTTGCGTATACATGCCTGCTTACATGATCTGTATTTAATTAGGGTTTGCTGTGTCACGCCCCCTCTCTTGCTCGTGAATGGAGTGCTGACCTGTCCTGGTGGCCTAAACCTCTCTCTTGCAGGTGAGCTGAGTGGGAAAGGCTCCCCAGGTTTCTCTAGCTCTCCAATTTGATATTAATAAATCCTTATAAATATCCTACTTTGGAGGCATTGAATATTAATTTTAAAATCTACAAATTGGCAACTTACGAAGGATCCCAGAACCTAACCTCAGATCCCTGTGGAACTAGTTTCCCAGCTCGCCTACCAAGCCTTCAGCTGGTCTCTCCCAGAGCTCCCCGCTTCCGCCAGGGCTGCCCCACGCCCGGACGCTTTCAAGCTTTTGGGGCCCCGCCGGGCTTAAGGAGCTCCGCTGCCTTCAGCCACTGCCAGCCCGGGCAGCCGGCCCACCTCCTGGCGGAGCCGCAGTGCCCATCCCTGCTTCTGCCCCTTCTTCCACGACTGGTAAGTTGAAAGGAGTCCCTCTGCCAGCGCCAGCGCGAGGGGGAGCCCCTGTTCCTCGCAGGCGCCCCTCACCTCTGCCGGGCTCTTTGCCTTGGCCTGGGGAGCTCCTGACCTTTTCCAGCCACCCCAGCCTGCCTCCTAGCTCCATCCCTGCCCCAACTTGCCTTTCAGAAAGCGAAGTCACCACCTCAACTCCCAGTTTCCACCTGTGACCCCTTTTAGGCCCCTTA
>NW_025392875.1:1860-7413 GCF_016433145.1 Gracilinanus agilis
GGTGGTGCCACAGAGCACAGAGGGCGAGGCTTATAGTCAGGAGGATTCATCTTCCTGAGTTCAAATCTGGCCTCAGACACTTACTAGCTGTGTGCCCCTGGCCAAGTCAATGCATCCTGTTTGCCTCAGTTTCTTCATCTATAAAATGAGCTAGAGAAGAAAACAGCAAACCATTTTAGTATCATTGCCAAGAAAACTCCAAATGGGATCACAAAGAGTCAGACGTGACCGAAAAATGACGAGGTGAATTTATCAGTCTTTTGTGTTTTTAGTGTAACTTTTGCAATAGAGGAAATAAATAGCTGTCCTGTACTTGACTTTCTTTGTATACTGAGTACCTTTCTAGAAAGGCCCCATATTCCCTTTTGGGAAGACATGAAACAAAAACTGTAGTGCAGTTTTAAGTGAGATTCCCCCAGGATTTCAGTGAGAGACTGCCAGAAAATAGCCTGTTCTCTTCAGAAGCTCGGTTCTCCCAGGGCCGGACCTGGTTTAAGTGAGTTCCACGCTGGGGCCTTATGATGGGAGAGAGCACTGCGGGCACCCAGGGAGTACCCTTCTAGGTCCCTTCCATCTCCAAGTGCCCGTTACTCAAGGCCAGGCCAGAGAGCAGGAGCTCCCTGCAGCTTCAGAAGTGATGTCTCCCTCCTTTGGATATGATTACTTGTTTGTTCTTCTGTGCTGTTTGCTCTGTTGTCTGTATTTTTTCTGTGTAAAAGTTGTAGAGTGTTACAGATTTCTTCTTGATGATCTTTCTCTTTTGGGGTTCTTGTCTCTGACTTGCCATTGTTAGCCCTGCGCCCTCTCAGGTTTATCCTCACACTCCGGGTCTGTCTGCACTCTTTAGGCTTCTGAGGTCTCAGGTCTAGTTGTTCTCAGGGTCAAGCCTCCTGGTGGTCCCCTTGCTTGTTCCTCTGCCCGAGGTTCCTTTAACAGTCTCAGGGTGCTGCTTCCACAGTTGTGCACCCCTCTGCACTGGGTCCCCACTCAAGGTCCTTGCCTGTGCTCAAGATCCAAGTCCACGCCTACACTCAGGATTCCTGTCTGGGCTTGCATCTGAGCCTGCACTTGTGCCTGCTCTCAGGGTCTGTGTTCAAAGTCCACGTGTTCTTTAGCTTCTTGGGGTCTTAAGACTTGCTGCTCTCAGGAGCAGGCTGTGGTGACCCCAGGTAGCTGCCATGGACTAAATGTGTGCCCTAAACTTGCTTAAACTCTTGTGCTCTGCCTTTGGTACTGTAGATGGTGTGGGGTGTGGGAGGGGGTTGCCCAGCTCGCGTTTTAGTGAGAGTTGTTTGACCCCTTTCTAGCATGGAAATGCCTCGATTCCACGTACCTCCAATGCTGTGCCCTTTTGTGGGGTCCCTTTGCTCCTCTGGATTTGTTTTTTTGTCTTCTTGAGGAGGCCTATATGTTCGTTTAGGAGAGGTTAAGCAGCTGCTTTTTACTCTGCCGCTATCTTAACCAGGAAGTGTCCATAATGGTTTTTCTGAGGCAGCTTTTCAGGAATGAATTGATTCAAACTACTGAAGGTCATAGGGGGATACCTAGATAGAAACAGGGAGTTAAATTAGCCCAAAGACACAAAAGGTTCCGTCTTGGGAGGGACATAGAGGATTGCAGGTCATTAGCTAGATCCCTCAGAATTTGGGACTCCTTTTTCTGATCCTCAGTTTGTACGCTTTCTCAAATAAAAGAGATTCTGTTTTTTATAACTATTGTCTCCAAGGTGTTTGTGCCATTGACTCAGGGAGAGAAAGTGATTTAGTTTTACTCTCAGTAACCAGAGGTTAGAAAAAAGGGCTCTGTATTCAGGGGGATCCCTGAGTGGATCTATCACTATTCACATCTGTGGCTCTATCTCTCCATATAGAGATATAGATATAGATATATAAAAGGTATAGATATAGATAAACCATACTTGAAGGAGGAATCATGCATGTGATGAAAGAGAAGTAAAAGCAAGATGATGAAACCAAAATTGAGACACCATTGTATAGATTTTAGCATATGGTGGAACGGTTTTAAGGGTAAAGTACTAATATTTTCCTTTCACAAGAACAAAACTTTGGAGACATAAACAAGTGAAAAATGGCTGATAGGTGCTTTGAAGGAAGTTTCTGAAATAAACATCAAAGCCTAGGTTGGGATGTATTAACTTGGAAATAACACAGAATGACCAAGAAATCAATAAAACCCACTCTTTCAACAGAAATAGGGACATCCTTCCAATATGTCATCATTACATAGAGCCATAAGTTAAGCACCATTCGAAACCAAAGGCTCTAGGAACCTGGGAACCATATCCCATGAAGAAAGCACTGTGCTAAGTACCAACTCCCCTGGGAGAAGACACACGTCTTAGTGTCAGCTCTGCTCAGGGAGAAAACACACTAGCTGCTTTCTCCCAAGAGTAAAGGAAATCGGGAGTCCTTATATCTTCTGGATAATCAGGGATCACAAACAGGTTGGTAAACCTCTTTGCAGCCAGCAGCTAGGGTATAAAGGAGTGTCAGCTGTAGCAAATCAGAGGCAAAGGTCAAACTAAGAAACTGGGCTTCATGAGAGGAAAACTTTCATCCAATAGAGAAGCCTTCAAAACAAAAAGGTGCTTAATATTCAACCCAAAATAGGGGTACTTGGCACTGGGATTTCTCCCAGTGTAAACTTTTAAATTAAGGGTAAACGGAAACATCTAAAAACCCACAATGACAGATGATAGCATGAGGCACATCTCTGGACCTGTTTCTAATGGGAGCACCACATACAAGGCTTCGAGGTGGCCTTGGCAAGGAACCCTGGACCAGCTCCTGTCATTCATACACATAAAGGAGGTGCCTTGTGATTCACCCTACTTCCTCACGCCATTTGTCAAAAACCTTTGGGGAGCCTCCCTCTCCCAACGTTTTGTCAGGAAATGACTAACTCAGAGAATAATTGGGCACAAGGGAGGCAAAGGAAAATTGGTCACTTTCAAGGTGATGAGAGAATAGAAATGCCTCCATCCAGAGCATTAAGTTATACCAACGTCCCCTCTGTCAGCAGTGACCTTTCAAGGACTGTGATGTAGAGGAACTTTATCTCAGGGATCAAGGTATTGGGGGCTGGGGGCTTGGGCTTGTGGCAGCTACTAATCATTTAGAATCTCTTGCTCTACCTGGAGTGGCCTCAGGAGAGAAAGTGTGCTTGGGGGATGCTCTCTTCAGTTCAGGATTCTTGTTCTGTTATTTCCTGAGTCCTTCTAATTTTGTCCAGTTTCTAGAAATCACCAGTCACCTTGCAAGAACTGTGATGTAGAGGAATTTTAACTCTTTAACACTTAGCCTCCACGCAGCTTTTTGTCACTTTTAAAGAAAACAACTGCTCCAAGCCCCTAAAGCCCCTATGGTAGGGAGGAAGGGAGTGATAGAGGAAAGGAAGAGAGAGAGAGAGAGAGGGAAAGTCAGGGAAAAGAGACAGGGAAAGTCAATTCTGGACTCAAAAATTTCCACTGGCTCACTATTAGCTCTGGAATCAAATGTAAACCCACTGTCACACTGAGTACGCATTTAGAAATACATAAACTGACCTATTTGAAGTTATAATATGTTATTTCACTTTGTGTACTCTAAGACACTGGCATATTTCATTGTTGGTATTCTTTACACACAATGAATCCTTTCTACCCCTTTAGCTTCTTCATTGTGGCTTGGAATTTAATTCATTATCACTTGTGCCTCTTCCAATTCTTAGTTTCCTTTGAAACATAGCTAATATGCCAAGTTGTCCTACGTAAGGATTTTCCTAAGGTCTCTGGACCCAAATATAGAGAGCTTCCTCATTTCCCAAAAACACTTACATTCATTGTGTTTTACACACACACACACACACACACACACACACACACACACACACACACACTTATGTTCTAGTCTATATATTCTAATCTATAGATCTTTGAATTCTATCTGTTCTCTGAGCTCTCTCTTCCATCTATTCTATGTGTTCTATGTGTACTACCTATCCATCTGTTTATTCTGTGTTCCATCTAGTCTATCTGCCCAGTGAGCTCTCTATATTCCATCTCTGTGTTCTNCACACACACACACACTTATGTTCTAGTCTATATATTCTAATCTATAGCTCTTTGAATTCTATCTGTTCTCTGAGCTCTCTCTTCCATCTATTCTATGTGTTCTATGTGTACTACCTATCCATCTGTTTATTCTGTGTTCCATCTAGTCTATCTGCCCAGTGAGCTCTCTATAATCCATCTCTGTGTTCTATCTCTTCTATGGGTTCTTTTTATTCGATCCTTCTATTTTTAGTATCTATATGTTCTATTTGTTCTCTCTGTCCTAAGCAGTCTACATGTTCTGTGTGGTGTTTAATTTATCTATTCTATGAGCTTCATCTCTTCCATCTATTATATCTTCTCTATTGCTCTCGTTTCTATGTGCTCTATCTCTTCTATATATTCTGTTATATCTTTCGTATGTGCTGTATTTTCTGGGTTTTATCTATACATTTTACATGTTCTATCTATTCTATGTGATTTACCTGTTCCCTTTATCCTACCTGGTCTGTGTTCTACCTCTTCCATCTATTCAAACTTTCCTAACTACTGTGTCTGTCTCCTATCTGTTATTTGTGTTCTAGCTCATCTATCCATTCCACTGCTCTATCGTTATCTATTCTGTGAGCTCACTCTCTTCCATCTCTGTTTTCTATCTCTTCTATGACTTCTTCCTATTCTATCCATCTGTCTTTAGTATCTATATTTCTATCTGATCTCTCTGTTCTAACATATGTTCTATCTATTTTATGTACTCTGTTCCATGTGCTCTACGTATTCCATCTACTCTCTATAACTTTTCATCCATCCTTTTTTTTTATCTGTTTTCTATCTGATTAATGGGTTCTTTCTACTCTGAGTGTTATCTATTCCATCTGTTCTATGAGCTCTCTTCCATCTGTGTTCTATCATCTATCTTTAGTATCTATATGTTCTATGAGCTCTATCTTTTCCATCTATTCTATGTGTTCTATTTCTTTTATCTGTCCTGTGTTCTATCTATCCTTCCTTTTTAATGTGCTCTATCTCTTCATTCTATTCTAAGTTGTTCTAACTCTTCATCTCTTTTGTATCTAGTTCTTCTATCTGATCTCTTCTATGTATTCTAAATTCTATTCATCTATCTTTTTATCTATGTATTCTGATCTGTGTTCTACTCTATGTATTCTGAGCTATACATCTATGTGTTCTATCAGTTCTCTGAGTCCTCTCTCTTCCATCTATTCTGTGTGCTCTGTGTGTACTATCTATCCATCTTCATGTTCTATTTGTTCCATCTAGTCTATTTGATTTTTGAGCTCCTGCTCTTCCATCTCTGTGTCCTATCTCTTCTATGGGTTCTTGCTATTCTTTCCATGTATTTTTAGTATCTTTATGTTCTATGAGACCTCTCTGTCCTAACCAGTTTTCATTTTCTGCATTTTTTCTGATTTATCTGTTCTATGAGCCCTATCAATTCCATCTATTCTATCTGTTCTGTGTTCTCTTTCTTTTATGTGTTC
>NW_025392876.1:0-5462 GCF_016433145.1 Gracilinanus agilis
GGTGGGGAGTGTGTGAACCCAATCATATCTCATTCTGATTATCATCACTACTAATCTGTATTCCAAAGACTCTAAAACCTTTGTAGGTTTTAGCTTAGAATTTAGACAGATAGCAGGGGATCTCTTGGGTAGAGAGAGTAGTTAGAAAGGGCCTAGCCAGGAAAGAAAAGACTTTGTCGAAAAGTCAGTCGGGGCCTCTTAAAGGTAGCATCTTAGTGATAGTGACTACAACCTACTCATCCAATTACCTTTCCTGATCATTCCTGAATAAACCTTATTGTTATAATTCGCAGTCATGTTGGTTTTATACATGTTTATACATGTTGGGTCAGAAAGCATTGCCATCTTTGCTCTTTGTCCTTGAAGAGACCACCCTGTCAGTATAGGTTACATCAAATCCCAGTCACCCATTTATTTTAATTAAACAAGGTCTCTCTTCACCTAATGTCAAGAGGCATAATGGAAGTTCTCAACCAGGTTGGGTGAACCCTTTAGATAATTTATTAGAGGACATGAACAAATCACATCAGATGAGAAGGTGTGAGTGGGTTATAATCTACATAGGTAAAGGGAGTGTCCACATTTAAGAGATCCAATATAACAGGCATTTAAGGAACTAACATTTAGCCACTTAAATAACTAGATTTAGTTAGTTTTGGGGATAGATAATATTTGTAAAGTGTTCAGCACAGGGCCTTCCACATAGTAGGCACCATATAAATTCTCCCCCCCCCCCCCCGAGTTCAAGGTACCCTGTTAGGTAAACCTAACAAATTAACAAAATAGTTCCTGCCCAAGAGGGACTTGGGTTATAATGAGGAGCTATGCTATGTAAATAATATTTACTGTTTATATAGCACTCTTAAGATTTGCAAAGCACTTTACATATGTTATTTCCCTTTTTCCTCATAAAAACTCTGTGAATTAGTTATTATTATTATCCTCCATTTTTATATATGAGGGATACTTATCTCTGTTGTACATTAGTTGTGTCACAGTTACATTTAAGACTTGGGTCTTCCTGATTTCATGCCCAACAAGCTATCCATTGAACTGATTAACCATATATAAACCGAGAAGTATATACGCAAGATAATTTTACAGGGAGGAAAGCACTAGCAACTAGGGAAATCAGGAAAAGCTTTCTGTAGGAAGCAACACATGAGCCTTGAATGAAGCTAGAGATTCAGAGATGTAGAGGTAAAGAAAGGATGCAATAAAGGTATGGGGAACAGCCTCTGTAAGGGTGTGAAGAGAAGATATGAAACAGTCTTCAGGAACATTCAGGAGGTTGTTTGTCTAGAAAAGTCTGAATAGTTAGGCTGGAGCCAAACTGTGAAGGGCTTCAGATGCTAAATTGACAAGTTTATCTTTTATCCTGGACACAACAGAAAGACTTTGGCGTTCTTTCTTGATTTTCGCTAGTATTATTTTGTACATTTATACTGAAAGTTGATTTGTGCTATTATAATGTCAAGATTTTTCCAACTTATTTTCAGGACAACTTTCAAAGTACAAAGGAGAGAAAACAAATGTCATTAAAAGAATATCATAAAACTTTTTGAATCTCCTAACAGCCAGTGTGAGGTAGGGCTTAATACAAGTTATTATTTCCTTAAAATATGTTCCACTTAAGCTGTTCTGATCCTGGATAGTGCAACGTGGATTCTTCTGTAAATTAATACCCCATGCTAAGATGTCACAGCTATTAGGGAATCTGGCTGTAGTAGTTATCTGCTAAACACGAAGTTCTTTTTCTCCAAGCTCATTGAATTGTGACACTTTGTTCCACCCCTTTCCTCTTATTTTACTAACACAATCCTTAAGTCTTAGTAAATCCTATATGCCACAAGCCAAAAGGTAACCTATCCCAGACATTTATTGATTGTTTATGTTCTGAGCCCCAAAGCAGCACAATGGGAAAATCCAAAGGAATAAGACATAAGACATTTTCATTAATTGGTTAAAGGAAAGGAATTTAGGAAGTAATGAATACATACTAGTTGAGTACCACTCAATAGTACAGTGAATGGAAATGATGCCCAGTTGGATATTAGAGGACTTGGATTTGAAAATCTGGTTTTACTACCTGTGTAAGATTGGACAAGTCACTTTAACCCATCTTTCCTCAGTTCCCCTATCTGTGAATTGAGGTGGTTAGATTAAATAACCTCCAAAGTCCCTCCCAGCTCTAAATCTATGGTATCTGTAGGGTTGCTAGATAGGTAGTTAGGACAAAGGCCATCCTTCAAAGATTGTGGCCAGATCTTCCTCAAGAATAAAATAACGCCCAAATTTGTATTTGGCAAAAAAATAAAAGTCTATGTATACTCAGGAGTAAAAATGATCTGAAATGTTGAATGTATGCCTTAACATCTTAAAAGACTCAGTGTTTTAGTATGACTTTCAAGTTGGGAACAGCATTTGAAACTAGCATGTGATTTCTCTTTTTAAATATCCTTTGGGGCTCATGATTGTTCTCAGGACCAGGAACCTTAAAGACAATGGCACCATTTTAATTCTAGCTGTTAAGATTGTGACCTCCTTTTGGAAAATATTCCTGTTGTTTATAAAGCTATAATTTAAGGTTTCTTGAGATTGCATTTGCTAAGATGAGAAATGTCTTAGTCCTTCATTTTGGGGAGGATATTTATATTAATTGTTATGTTGTTAGTTTTAGACCCTCAATAGACTTCTCATATGTACTTTGGGAAAGGGTGAAAGTTTAGTATTTTCCTCCCAAGAGGAGTTATGTTTGCTTTTTTTGTTTTTCTTAATGGGAAGTGATCAGTTATTTTCTTCTTATACTTTATGTATATTATACTTCATAAAAGTATTTTACACATTATAATATTTCTTTCAGAGCTTCATACTTTAAAAGGGAGTTGCATGTTTGAAACCTTATTTCTTTGTTGAAGAAATAGATGTTGCCATTGTCGATAAGTCAGCTCAACAGAGAATTCTCTAAATTCTTGGAAAAACTGTAAAAATTACTAAAGGTTAAACCCATAGTGGTGTCAGCATTGTTTTCCATTAGAATTTCTCACATTTTGGTGGATTCACCCTTTCAATGGAATACATTTATCTAGAGACTTCAAAATATTAAAGTCCAAAGGAGGGAGGCACATAGACATGGAAACTTGATTTGAATGGAGAAACTTTCACAATTCTATGGATTTCTTACAATAAGCATAGCTTGACTTTTCATTGTGTTTCAAATGGAAACTAAAAGATCGGCAGCACTGTCTTTGTTAATGAGGAATTTGCCCCATAGAGAAAATATATGTGAAAATGAAAGCAAGTGGAACATGATAACATGAGATATTTGGGGATAACTTGCATAATGGATATAATTGCATAAACTACAAAAAACAAAATATCTTGGGGTTTTCTTTTCTTTCTTTTCCTTAAAGTTTTATGTAATATTTTCATACTATATCTTTCATCATGGGATTCAGGTAAACTGGGGTTCAAGTTTCCACCGCTGAAAAGCAGTGGACAAATAACCCATCTTCTCAGTGCCCCATGCAAATCTGTAAGACAGTCATTCTCTGAGCAGTTGTTCTAGCACTGATAGAAGATGTTTCTTCACCTGGAGTTCCCTAAAAGACAGAAATCACAGGCCAGAAAAAGCAATCATGGGAAGTGATTGAGTGGAGTATATGTGTCTGTGTGTCGGTGTATGTATGTGTGTTTGTGTACACATGTGTTCAAAATTTTTTAAATGTTTAAGTGAGTACTAGTTATTGAAAACCAAAATCTGAATATACTCCCAGTAGCATTGTTGTTGGGGTTTTTATGACAGATTTGGTTTTCTTCATTTCCTGTTTCAATTGACAAGTCAAGGTTCCTTTAAAATTCATTTTTAATTAGAAGAAACCATGAAAAAGCTTGTCTTTTCATTGATAAGAGTAAGGAATAAAGATACAGTAACTGTAACTTCGTATTGAAAGGACTATATGATTGAGGAGGATTTCTGTTTTTGTTTTTTTGTTCAAAAACAGTGCTGCTTCATGATGTATACATCTAAGGAGTATAGAAATACTAGGACCAAGTCAAAACATGTCAAATACATACTTGAAAACAAAAGATGGAGGACATAAAATAAAATGGATGGAAGTTGCTGAGTCTTAATTGTTTTGTTACTGTAGAATGACACTAGACAGGTTTGTTTAATTGATAACAAATATCTAAACAGGGTAAGGTAGTAATCAGTTACAGAATTGTTGCTTAATATGATACAGTATCGTGTGTACAGTGTATGAACATCTTACCTCCACTTCATGCGGAAAGGCACTATGTAATCAAAAAGTTCTCAACCTGGGATCCATGAATTTCTTTAAATTTGATAAATGAATTTCAGTAGAAATGTTTTCCCTTTTTAATCCTGTGTAGTTTATTTTATGCATTTAAAAGCACTATTCTGAGGGGCAGCTGGGTAGCTCAGTGGATTGAGAGCCAGGCCTAGAGACGGGAGGTCCTGGGTTCAAATCCAGCCTCAGACACTTCCCAGCTGTGTGACCCTGGGCAAGTCACTTGACCCCCCCATTGCCTACCCTTACCACTCTTCCACCTATAAGTC
This sequence comes from Gracilinanus agilis, assembly GCF_016433145.1. Lineage (NCBI taxonomy): Eukaryota > Metazoa > Chordata > Mammalia > Didelphimorphia > Didelphidae > Gracilinanus > Gracilinanus agilis. The sequence continues at coordinate 4,583 of NW_025392876.1, forward strand.
AATGCACAGAAGTTAAGGGTTTAAAATTTAAAAAAAAATAGAAAAAAAAAAGCACTATTCTGAGAAAGGGTCCAGGGGCTTCACCAGACTGCCTAAAGGACTCATGACACACAAAAAAAGATTAAGTACCTCTTGTGGCCAGTAATAGAAGCACAGAAGGTGAAAACGGAAGCTAACTTAAGATCATAATGGGATTCTGAATATATGATACTTCGGTGTGGATTCAAGTCTCTGTTCTGCCATTTTCTGGCTTTATGACTTTGAGCAAGTTGCTTAACCTTTCAGATATTTGCTCACCTATAAAATGGAAATAATACTTGTACTAGCTATTTCAAAGGGCTATTGTGAAGAAAGCACAATATTAAAATGCCATATAAAAGTGAATTATAATGATAATAAATAATTCCTACATCCTTCTCCTATAAAAATTCAGAAAATTAAATTATTTGGGATGATTTTAGACAGACATTTTTATGGAAACTTAGGGCTATTTATTGGATATTTGTTTTAATACCCTCTTTTTCTCATTGGTCTTTGTTCAGAGCTGGAATCCATTGTCTTAAAATATAGGGTAACATATATTTGTATTCTAACTAATACAGATATTAATTTATGCTATAAATGGAGAGATCTGTAACTTGTATGTCATTAGATCTTATAAACTGTATAGATTTATATCTAAAATCTAAAAGCTGAAGATCACTAGTGTTTGACTTTTTTTTACAATAAAACAAAATTTTCAATTGTATTGATCATGTGAAATGAATTTGAAAAGAACAAATTAAAGAAAAGGTGTGGTTTTTTCTAGTGGTCCAAATTTTAGCATGTTAATGGACTAAAATTAAGCTTATAGTGTGTGTGTGTGTGTATATATATATAT
>NW_025392877.1:0-1600 GCF_016433145.1 Gracilinanus agilis
GCCACATGAGACTCAGATGTTTCTAGTACAAAGAAGAAGATGACTTAGAATACAATAAACCAAGAGGGCTGAATCTTACTCATGAAATGGATAAAGAGGGGCAGAGCAGATGAACACAAATGAGGCTGATTTAAGAAGAGATCAAAGTCAAAAGGAAAACAAAGGGGGATAGGGACAGGGATGGTTAAGAGCAGGATCATAGGTACTGCAAGCAAAACTTTGTAACCCCAAAAGAGAAATTAAAGGAGATGATGAGAGAAAAGGATTGAGGGGAATTCTAGTTTCTTTTAGGGTACCTTAGATTGACAAAAAAAATGGTGAATGACTGGGAAAATTGTGATGAATGAATATCATATAATTACATGAGATAATTATGAGATAATTTCAGAGAATCCTGGCTAGTATGAACCAAAGCACAGGGAAGTAAGTAAAAGCAAGAGAACAAATCATTCAAGAAGAATAACAATTTAGAGAAAAACAAGTGTGAACGATTAAGAATTCTCACCAGTATATATCTCCAGAGGACCTAAGATGAATTGAAAACTTCACACTAAAGAAAAGAAGAGCCTCCCTTACAATGAAAACAGGATAAAGTGTAATCAATTATCCATGACTGGAGGTCAGAATAATTATAAAGACAGCTCACATGTCTGAAATGCTCAGTAAGTGCTAGGCTGGGTGCTAAGGGCTTTATAACTCAGATCTCCCTTTATCTTCACAATAACCTTAAGAGGAAGATGCTGCTGTGATGCAACTGTGAGATAAGAAAATTGNACAAAAATGTTTCTATTATTTTCAAACCTTCCCTTATCGATGAAGCCACAGAGGAAATGGCTTGATGTAGAGAGAGCCCAAACCTAGACTCAGGAAGGCCCCAATGAAAATCCAGCCTCAGATACTTCCTAGCTGTACAGTCCTGGACAAGTCACTTACCCTCTGTCTGCTTCCCCTTCCTCATCTCTAAATTGGGCACAAAAGTACACCTGCGGAGAGTAAAAAATTAGTCATTAGTAGTGCATTATTCACAACATGGCCAGCATTCAGATTAATAGGAGTGATCATTTGAGATCAATTAACTCTGTAACTCTCCCACCTAGATCAGCTCAGGCAGACCCTTCAGAGAAGAGAGAAAAGAAGCCCATCTCTGCATAACAAACAGGAGAGGCTTCCTCTCCCAGAAGGGAGTAGACTCTTCCCCATCCAAGCCCCTTCTTAGTGCCTCAGTACTGCTTGGGACAAACACCTTTCTTTTCCTTTATTCTTAATTCTCAATGGACTTGCAATCTGCATTTCAAGGGTTAAGAAAAGGAAGCCTCCTGGAAAATACAGAACAAAGAGTCCAGGGAGGAGGCCTGGAGCCCAGGAGATACAGTATGAGAATGTCCCAGGAGATGCTGTCCCCTATCTAGAAAGATTGTGGCTCTGATCTTGCAGGATCCTGAATTGTGACCAAAACTGAGTGCTAATTTGAGAAATCCTCCCATGATTCAGAGAAAACTGGGAGACTTTAGAAGGGTAAGACAAGATAAAAAGAATACAACATATTCAGACACTGTCACACACAAGTGGTGGTAAGTCAAGGCACCATTATATTCATTTC
>NW_025392878.1:0-1414 GCF_016433145.1 Gracilinanus agilis
TCTCCAGGAAGACAGAGGCAGTGAAACAGTCAACACAGTTGGAAAATAATTTCAAGGAGTGGGATCTGTGGCAGAAGAAACAAGAACCAGCTACCAACTCAAGATGGCCAAGATACCAACTTAGAGGTCTAATGGAGAGAAGACCCAGGGAACCATGTGAGTAATCAGTTCAGCAGAGATGCTCAACCCAGAAGTAAACTTCTGGAGGGTTGTATGAAGAGAGAGTTGCAGTTATGTGTCAAAGAGTAGAAAGTGCTGACTAGCTCTGTGACTCTGGGCAAGAGAGTTACTAAATCGTGCTTGCCTCAGTCACTTCTTCTCAAAATGAGCTAGAGAAGGAAATTACAGACCACACCAATATCTTTGCCAGGAATCCCCAAACAGTGTTGGGCAAACTATTCCCCACAGGGCAGATCCAAGGCATAATTTGCCCATGACTGCCTTAAACAATTCCCTAATCACTACATCTGGATGTGGGGATGTAGTGATTAGGGAATTGCTTAAGGTAGTAATGGGCAAACTATGGCCTGGATCTGGCCCAAGGGGAATAGTTTGCCCAACACTGTTCTCTCCATTCAAAATTTGTCGCCCTAAGAGCCCCTATAGGGCAATGATACCACATTTTTGCCTCTTCATAGATGACTTTTCTGGGGGATTGTTCCCTTCTGTAGAGGATCAATAAAAGCTTCGTCACACCTACATCCAAGGACATAGTGCTGCGATCATTTTAGCTAAGATAGCCTATTTATTCCAGTTGAATTTATTTTGCCCATGATTATATAAAAAACAGTTTCCTCTTTTCTGTAGTATTAAAAAGTAAAACACATCCCAACAATCCCAACACTTTAGACCTTCAAGCTCTTTATAAGAAGTAACTGCCTGAATTATCCCAGAGAGAAAGGAATTCCAATTCAGAGGGAATTGAACCATTTTCCTGGATTATGTATATAGAACCTTAGGGTTAGGAAAGAGTATTGTCACTCACCACTCATAGAATGATTATATATAGGAGCCACTGAAATTTTCTGGATGATATCTGAGACTGTCTAAATCTCTAGCTCAAACTTCACTAAACAATCTACCAGGATTTATACAGTGGAATGCCAAAGAAGGTCCATAGCTAACACTTGATCCGATTCTGCTGAATACAGAAGGTGGGATCTAATTGGTCCTGATATGGGTCAGTTGTAGACAGTGAGGGAAGAGTATGAGGGGGAGGGAGTGATGGGTCATGGAGATCTATTTTACCAAACCAGTTTCTTTTAAGAATTTACCCCTTTCCTTGCTGACTTCCACTGGAGAATTGGCTAAGTAGAGAATTCATCTTTATGAGACCAGATATGCAGGAATCCTCCTGAGTCACCTACAAAAGACAAAGGACAGTCACTATCTAGCACTTCTATCCAGAGTAATT
>NW_025392879.1:0-7823 GCF_016433145.1 Gracilinanus agilis
CTCTGTGACGCAGTTGTGCACTTGGAGTTATGATTCTCTTACTAAACCGGCGTTTCTCTTATAACCGTGGCCATCAACGACTCGGGTCGTGTTAAGTTTGCTCGTATCGCATGATATTAAAGTTGTTTTTGGTTCGTTTCATTCCAAACCCAGATATATCTCCTCATTGACTGTCCAGAATTTCCCCAGGGCACCGAATTTCAACAGCCATCCAAAGACAAAATGAACCCATTAGCTAACTCAGCAGGAGAGTCCTAAAAGCAGGCTGGAAGCCTTTCCTTGGAAACTAGCGAATATCTTACTACAACCTATTGGAAGGTGTGGAAATTGCAGGTTTAGTACATCTGAGACGTGTAGGCCTCAAATGGAGAACAGCGAGATCTTCGTGGTATCTCCCCTGCCAGGGAAGAATGAGAAAGAGCGGTCACACCTGCGCACGCGTGTACACACACACACACACACACACACACACACACACACACACACAGTGGTTCCCCTTCAAAAGCAACGTTTGGGACAAAGAACATGGCGGGGGGGGGGGGTCTGTTGAAATACCGCACCCCGTCATTTATCCAGGCTGGTTCAGTCACACCCTGGATTTCTTTGGAAGTGCCAATTCGGCTTTCCCCCTCCTTAGACACCTAGAGTAGTGTGGGTGGGCATTCTGGAACGGAACTCGTTTTGAGGGAGGGTGTGTAGGTATCCGATTCGTCTGAAGAAAGATGGGAAGCGTAGAGTCGAAAAGGAACTGCTTTTTGAAGACCAAAGAATGAGGGGAGAGCGCGAACGCAGTCCCCAACTATCACAAATTATGCAGTCGAGTTTCCCGCATTTGGGGAAATCACAGGGGTCAGCCCATCCGGAGTGCAATGGATAAGCCTCGCCCTGGGGAAACCACCTTCGTGATCATGGAATCACCCCTGCCAGGTAAGTATGCTCTCCCTCAGAGCACGCTCACACACCCTCAACAACCACACACTTTACGCATTGGACTACTCACACTCACACACACACACACACACACACACACACACACACACACACACACCACACATACACACAGCTACGAAGACCGATAAACACATCACACACACACTCACAAGATACACCCACCACAAACACATCCCCCCACCATCCTGTCAAGGTCCCTCCCATCCTGGAAATACACCTTTACCACAGGCACCAGAAGTCTCCTTATCTGCATACCATCAGCCTCTTCCTGACGTCACACACCAAACCTGCCCCGGGTGACACTGCCATCTAATGGTTAAAAGCCTGGAAAGAATCTGAATGTAATTTTTAGAAATCCTCAAATTCTGTGCACATTTAACACTATTTGAATAAAAAGAATACGGAGGGGCAGCTGCTGGCTCAGTGGATTGAGAGTCAGGCCTAGAGATGGGAGGTCCTAGCTTCAAATCTGGCCTCAGACACTTCCCAGCTGTGTGACCCTGGACAAGTCACTTATCCCACATTGCCTAGACCTTACTGCTCTTCTGCCTTGGAACCGATGCACAGTATTGATTCTAAGACCGAAGGTAAGGGTTAAAAAAATTCAAACGGAAAAAAAAGAAAATGGAATGTCTCACTTAGTACCAGTAGGACAACCTAGGTGAGACATTCTATGAAAATGAAACATGACTGCAAGTATGTGTGACACTTTGAAAGAGCAGGAAGCCCACTCGACTTGCTCTCCCAAAACCACCACTGAAATCTCCCCTGGCCCACTAACCACCTGTGTAACCTTGGGTTTTTACACTGAAAAGTGAGGAGGTTGTCCTAAGATGGTCCAAAAGATACTTTCCTGCTTTAGATCCTACCACCTTGATTCACACACACTAAATGGGTGATGAGCATTCTCTTGGTTTATAGTTCTCTGCCACCACTCCCCCAAAAGCCTGCTATCAATTTGTGCCTAACGGTGCTTTCCTCCTTGATCTCTTTTGAAGTGCAAGCCAGGTAAAAGGATATCACTTCATCCAAGAGTCATATGAGATGGATAATTTTGGGGACTGCTGGAGCAGGCTCTAATACCAGCATTCTCTAAATTCACCATTAATGTTGGGAGAAAGGAACACTAGCATAGCAAGGATATGCAATCATAGCTTCCCTGGATGTGATCCTACCAGCTTCCCTCAGACGAGGTCATCTGTAGTCTCCAGAGTGGAATATAGTGAAGATCATGGTGGCTGGAGTGGTCTTTGAGAAATCAAGAAGCTTATGGGGTCTAAATTCCTGATGACTGGAAATTTTTAGTGCCTTCAGTTGGCAAGGAACTGGGAGGACTGGTGGCAGAACTCAGATTCTTTAATTGATTCCAAATCCCATTCCCATTCCCTTCTATCATACTGTCTCCTCATTTGTTTTGATAGCAGAGGCCCACTGACCTCTAGAGCACCCCAAATTTTAAAAAATACCTAAAATGAGGCTATTTCTCCAAGTATGGCATCATTTATTATAAGAGTATGTGATCTACTAGTAAAAGATAGGTCTATCGCATGTGGCTCTTCTTGGAAAAGATGTCAAAAGTCCATTTGGCACCGTCTTTTATACCAAGGGTTTGTCTTCTTTCTGGTTCATCCTTAGACTTCTCCTGGTAATCCAAATTGGTGGATATTTTAAAAGAGGAGGTAGACTTAAAGATTTCAACTCATCCTCCATTATTTCATCTTGAGAAGGACTGTTCCTCAGCTGGGGTGCATTCCTACAGCTTCACTCAGCTAGGGAAATGGAGCAAACCTGCCCTTCAAGAAATAGCATGTCAGCTAATTTTTCAAATCCAGCTTCCTCTGGCAGTCTTTGAGTATTCGCTCTTTCCCCTATTGTAGACAGGGTCACTCCAAATCTAGGTGATATGCCTAGCAAATGCTAAAGAGCTTGAGCTTGCAAAACCATGGTGGAGAGTGCATTCTTGTTTATAGATAAAGCCAAGGTCTCCACTCTGCCACAACAAAAGCCAAGGGTCTTAGTCTAATTACTTGTCTTTGGTGGTTAACTTGAGAACAGAATTGCCTGATCTTCAGAGGTTGACATTTGAGAAAGAGAATAAATTCATATAGGAATATTGCTAGTAAATGGTATTTTCTTCACATCAGATAGTTATCGTTGAAATTAATGACTCACAAACACTACATGCAATGACTACAGGTACCTTTACTTCTTATCTTATCTTTTTTTTTTTTTTTTTTTTTTTAAATAATGAGAGAGGACACTTTTTGATTGAATTGTGAGCTTCTGTATTGGGTAAGTTTGTGTTTCTTTAAGTGGTGTCAACCTCAAAACCAAACAATTGACATTTACATTAATGTAATAGACCACACAGGCACAGGGCTCTATAGCAAAGATTTTTATTTCCATTGAGAGAGTTAAAAAAACACACATGGTGGGGGCAGGGGTTTAGATAGGTCCAAGACTCCCTCCCCCCAAGAGAGTGGAGGGTATAGACTTATATAGCGTTTCAGCTAAAAGGGGAGGGGTGGGTGATTGGGCAAGGTGGGGAAACTTCTGCCCAGTATAAGAAATTTACAGTCAATCTTTTGGAATATGAAACAAGTATAAATATCACAAAAGCCATTAGGAACTTGTTAACCCTTAAGAATGATGAATGAAGCTTTATTTCAGGGCGATTCATGTTTTCTGTGGGTCGTCAAAGGATATGCTTTTCCTTCATTGTTCTACTATCATCACTTCCTAAGGAATGTCATGTAGTGGCAATTTATTTGCCGAGATGCCAAAAATGGAACAAAGTCTCCAGGCCAAAAAGAAATAGGTTTATGAGAGAGGGCCAGTCTCACAATTAAGACAGACTCTGGTTAGGAACTGAAGACCTCGAGCCTTGAGAATGGCCCTCTTTTATAGTGCAAACTTGTGCTGGAGATACAATAATATTCAGATATATTTGTACTTAATTCTTACCCAGGCGGTGAACAAAAAGAAGTAAAATGAGAGGATAAAGGAGAAGCGCAAAAAGTCATGGGCTTGGATAGGGCCTTTTATCTGGATTCCCTACGTGACCAATCCGGGCTGAGGCAGTCTTTTTGGTTGGTCCTGGTAACCTAAGCCCTGCAAAGCTATGGTACCAGCAGTTTGGCTAATCCAAAAACAATTTGATCCCTCCAGGAGGCTAATTGGAAGTCATTAAGAGAAATAGAGTCTATAATAGATATTTTATCTGAAACCCATGAAAAGATCGATGCAGTCCGGCAAGGCAATGCTTTGACCTTTCTGCTCTAAGTCAGAGCCAGACAGGATGGGCTGTATAAGAGAAAAATCTGAGACTACTCTTTTGACTCCTTTTCTGAGCCACACCTTTTCTTATTGAAAAACATTATAGTCTTATTGGAAAACTTTAAGTTCTTAGCAAACCGGCAGTGAAGAGGTTAACAGTTTCTCTCTTGGTCAAAAATGCAAAAAAAAAAAAAAATTAAGCTGCTTGGGCTCAAAACTGATTCGAGACAGTCAGGGTCAAAGTTAGACAAAACTTCATCCAGCAGGGGTTTTCCGCCCCAGAAAAGTATCCCGGAATTAGCTTTCTGATAATAAGGGGGCTGGAATTCAGCCTTGGGTTTATCTTCACCTTGGAGCCACTGAGACTCCTTGTATTATCTAATTGCAATTTCTGTGCAGCTGTGAAAACTTTCTTTGCGCCTTTGGGTGAAAAATGGGGTTTGAATTTAGTATCTATATTAAATTTGTGACTCCATGGTACTTTGGAGTAACTTTGAGCTACCATTAGCCATTGCTTCCAATCTGTTTCGTCCTTTTATCATCCGACGCTCATTCAAAACCCTGTCAGTATATGCAGCTATAGGTTTGTATCAGAGTAGAAATATCATTGGAATGAGGTATTGACGTTTGAATTAGGGGTTGGCTTAGCCTAATTCTTCCTCCAATATTTCCTTCTGATCAAACTCTGCTGAAAGGAAACCAGTGATGGTCGGTCCATGGTTTGGCTTTACTTGGACCTAAATAAAGGTTTCCCTTCAAATAACCCCTTCACCCTTCAAGCCTGTTTCACCCTCTTAAAATTTAATCTGAATGCGTTTGATTTCAAACTATAAGGTGGTTTAATTAAAGGTAACAACGACAACAGGTTGGTGGAGGGAAACAGGTAACCCTAACTTGAATGGCGTTGAAACCTCTGTACAAGCTTCTTTAGCTCCAGCTCAGCAGAGCTGATTTGACCCTCCCTGACTGTTTGATCTCAATGGCTCCCCTAGAATGTTTTAGAAATAAGTTCAGTCTCTAGGTTGGCTGGACTCCCAGGGCTGTTAGCATATCTCAACTGCCTCTCTGATCAACATCCCTGATGACCTCTGGCCTCTGTCCTTGTCTTCCTTCCTTGATGGCTTCCTTGTGACAAACTCCATTTTCTCAGTATCCCTTACCACTCTTCTGCCCTGGAACCAATACTTCGTATTAATTATAAGACAGAAAGTAAGGGTTTAAGGGGGAAAAAATAAAAACACAGTACACTACCTTTTTAAAAATTAATTTATTTTATTTGGAATATTTTCCCATGGTTACATGTTTCATGTTCTTTCCCTCTCCCCCATAGCTGACACGCAATTCCTCTAGGTTTTACATGTATCATTGAGTGAGACCTATTTCCATATTATTGATAGTTGGACTAGAGTTATCATTTAGAGTCTACATCCCCAATAATATCACATAATAATACATATATAATATAATAAATAATATAATAATACAATAATAACACATCAGCCCATGTGTTCAAGCAGTTGTTTTTCTTCTTCTGTGTTTCTCCTCCCACAGTTCTCCTTCAGAATGTGGCTAGTTTTCTTTCTCATCAGTCCCTCAGCCTTGCTCTGGATCATTGCATTGCTGCTAGTAGAGAAGTCCATTACATTCAATTTTACCACAGTGTATATATAGTACACTACCTTTGAGAAATCAGAACGAGCAAAATCCCAAACATCCAATTCTCATTCTAGGTACATCAAGGTCAAAAATACTTAATTACATATTGTGATACATTACATGGGAGCTCTTCAAGGCTGGTAGCCCAGCAATGAACCTGTACATTCAAAGTTTTGATTTTTCTTTTATTATAAACCTGAAAACAAGACAACAAAAAACATTTTAATAAACTGATGACATCATCTTAAATTAATTCTATTGCTGATTCTCAGTGTCTTAAAACAAAGAATACAAAGGACTGAACTGATTGTGAATTCGTTTTGACTGCTTCTCAGAAAATATCACTCTGGCCAGGCAGAACCGAATTTGAAAGAAGACAGCCAAACCTGAAGAACTGGAGATCCACTCCCAACCACCCTAGCTTCTAGGTACTTACATCTTTCCCAAGCACTTGTGAACTCAAGTAACCTGACTTTTCTCCCCTCTTCCAAGTACTCTTTCTACTTTCAGTGGAAAGTCCCAGTGTTCCCTTTTGGTGTGGCTCCTTCAAGTTATAATCCCAGGGCTAAAATTCTATGTAATTTTTTTTTTTTTTAGACTATAATCTCCCTGACGCCCTATTAAAACTACTTTGGTAGTTCTGTATTTTTCGGGTTGACAATACAAAGAAGAAAGAAAGACTTTTTATGAGCATCTAGGTTGCACAGTGGGTAGAGAACCGGACGTAGAGACAGGAGGACTCCAGTTCAGATGGGGGGCCTCAGATACTTCCTAGCTCGTAGCCCTGCTCTCAAGATTCTAAACCAAGATACTGTTTCAAATTCCCCCAAGTGATGTTCTTTGTTACTGTTGTAAGCAGGACTCTATTCAACCTGATTACAACAGTAACAAAGAACATCACTAGGGTGAGTGAAGTTTGATAACCAAAAGTAAATAAATGGAGTCAGATGTAAATATAATTTTAACCAATAACTTGGTTGTTTTTTTTTTAATGTTTTAGCTTTATTTTAATAACGAATCTCCACATAAGTTTTCCAAAGTTATATGATTCACGTTGTCTCCCTCCCCTCTTCCCTCCTCCCTCCAGGAGCTGACAAGCAATTCCACTGTTATTCACTCAAAAATATATGTACCACTCAAAACCCATTTCCATATTATTCATTTTTGTAACCAAACCCCGAAATCATATACCCAAATAAACAAGTGATAAACCATGTATTTTGATCTGCATTGTGACTCCAACTGTTCTCTCTCTGGAGGTGGACGGCATTCTTTTTCATAAGTCCCTCAGAATTGTCCTGGATCATTGTATTGCTGTTGGTAGCAAAGTCTATCACACTTGAACATTCCACAATATTTCAGTTACTGTTTATAATGTTCTCTTGTTAACCAATAACTTGTTAACTGGCCTGGTTCTGAGTGACCAAAAAGGAATTGACAGACTGAATCCCACTGATGTGCTTGCAAAAGTGTTTATTTTCACAAAGTATGGACATGTATGGGGGAAGCACAGAGAATTGGTCAAAGACAGGTTTGTGGCAGTACTATATATACCTAGAGACAGAGAGACAGAGAGAGAGGGTCTCTGTGTAGTGTTTTTGAGGAAAAGGGGTTAATGTGTGGTGTTTACTTGGTCAGTGAGTGGAGGGCCTTGTTAGTGTTTTCATCATGGTGACTAGAATGATTCCCCAGGTTCGAATATTCACATAAAACAGTAAAGGTGAAAGCAAAGTTGCTTTTAGACAGGTCTTTAACTTGTGGTCTAGGGAGTAAAAAAGTTAAATGATAGCATTTCTGTCTCGGCCAGCTCTAAGGATAAAAGAAGAGAAACAAAAACGGGGGAATGGGGACTTGAGAAAAGATACCAGACCTGTCTTTGCTACAGAGACATTATTCCCCGAAGGGAGGTGCACCGTTCCTGGAAGTACTGCAATACCAGG
>NW_025392880.1:0-2967 GCF_016433145.1 Gracilinanus agilis
GGAAGCTCTCAGCTATCATGCCTCAAGGGAAACTAAGCACAATGGGACCTTGAAGAGGGGAATCAAAAGGTAAAATAGGTTTAAGTAGTTCCAGATGATGAGTAAACTTTTTAGAAAAGGATCAATTCAAGTAAAATAGTATGGGAGGAAGAGTTAGCATTGAGTATATTAAAAAAGGTGTAGTATTAGTAAGAACCAAAATGATAGAAGATAAAAAAAATAGTATGACATCACAGAGTAAAACCAAACTCTCCAAACAGATCTAGAAATAAATCAGAACAAATTGTTATGGATAAATCCAAGAAAAAGTCAGAGTCATTTTTACAGCCCAGATTGACATGAGACATTAAGGAAAGGATCATACCATTTGAGACTCTGAAACAGGGAACAAGGAGGTCATAGATTCATGCCAAAACATCTAGAAGGGAATAGGTGTTTATTTGAGTCACTGATCCATGGAAGAATAAAAAGGGAACATGTGTCCTCAGGTGACATTGTGGGATAAGAACTGGTCTTAGGCCCTATATGATGGACCAAGAGAAGAACAGGTCCTATAACTAACAGCAACATAGTGGTTCAGATTCTCAATTCATAGCAGAGCTTTGGTTCCAGTTTCTATTTCAGTGTGATGTCTGCAAAGGAATGACCAGGGCAAGAATTCATATAAAAGAAGCCTGCAATTGTGCTATTCAGAAACAGCAGAGCTTCCCTAATGATTGACAGTGGCTGAGTCATTTCACCATTGCTCAAATGTAAACTTAGTTAAAAACTTAGGAGGTTCAGAGTGGGATAGTGAATGGGTAAGGGGAGAGAAGTCAGGTTTTTCCCCAAAGCAGAACATTAAAAAGAACCCCTAAAATCTTCTTCTCTCCATATCATACTATTCTTGATATCCTGAAATAACAAAATTCAATCCTCTCTACAAAAGAGCAAAACAAGTATACAAGACCTTCTACCCAAAAGTGTTCAGAGACTGATACAAATATCAGGCAATTCCAAAGTATGGAAATAGAGAATCTCTTTCAAGTCTCTTTCGGGGGATTATTGGTGAATTTTAAAAATTTCTATTTTACCCTCTTGTTCTACAATATCAAGGCAATTTTTCTGGATATTTACTTCAAAGATGATGGCTGGGATCAGGTTGTTTTTAATCATGGCTTTCAGGTAGTCCAATAATTACTAAATGATCTCTCCTAAAACTAAATTCCGGGTCAATTGTTTTTCAAATGTGATATTTGAGATTTTCTTCTATTTTTTCAGTCTTTTCATTTTATTTTACTGTTTTTTAAATTTACTGGAGTCACTAGCTCCTGCTTTCTTAATTCTAATTTTTATAGCATTATTTTGTTCAATGAGCTTTCATATCTCTTTTTCCATTTGGCCAATTTTAGTTTTTAAAGAGAATTTTTTTTCAGTGAATTTTTCCACCTCTTTTTCAGTGTGGTCAATTATGTTATTTAAAGAGTTATTGTCTTCATTGGATTTTTGTGTCTCTTTTGTCATTTGGCCTATTTTTTAAGGGATTAGTACTGTTGGTATTTTTTTTTTGTATCTCCTTTACTGAGCTGCTAAAAATTTTTTTTCTGATTTTATTATATCACTTTCATTTCGTTCCTCAATTTTACCTGTACCTCTCCAATTTAATTTTTGAAATATTTTGGAGTTCTTCCCTGAATTATTTTTGGGCCTATGACCAAGTCACATTTCTCTTTGAGGCTTTGGATGCATCAGTTTTATTTTGTTGTCTTATTCTAAGTGTGCATTATAGCTTCTCTGTTTTTGTCGTTGCTATTTTTTTCAGTCTTTTTCTCAACTTTTAACTTAAACAAAATTCTTAACATTGGGTTTTTTTCCTGAGTGGAAGAGGCAGTACCCAAAAGTTCAGGATTTTTGTGTACCAGCTTTCAGAGTTTGTTCTGGGATCTATAATTTTTCAGTTCTTCTAAGGTGGTATGATCTAAACAGAAATGTGTTTCTACTCTTTTGGCCTGTGTTTTGATTCGTGAGCAACCAGAAGCACTCTTTTCTATCCTGGAAATGGAATCAGGGTTTCATATCCCATGTTCCATCAATGACACGTGTGCTGTACTCTTCTGTGCCTTCGACCTGCTCCCTGGGACTGTGATTCTTTACTGTAACCCAAAAGTTCATATGGGCAATGGAACAGAATCTTGTACTTATACCAGAAAGGATCTCCTATTATCTCCTTCTGACCAATCATTACATCCCCTTACTGTCTCTGGACTAAGAACTCTGGAAACAATTGGTGCTGATTCAGCAACCTCAGAGCCTCCATTGGCTTGTTGGCATGAGGTGTCTACCTCATATTGCTGGTCTGAGCTCCACACTCACCCTGGTGTCACAGTCTTTTTCTTATGACTTTCTAAGTTGTCTTGGGCGGAAAAATTGTTTCACCCTGTCCTTTTTTGGGTTCTTCTTCTCAAGAATTCATTTTTAGTTGTAATTTAAAAACCTATAGTTAAGGAGAATTTGAGAGAAATCAGACAGGTCCCTGCCTTTTCTCTACCTTCTACATATAGTTCTTTTCAAAGAGACAGAGGGAGAATCCAAAAAGATGCCCATAGGCCAAAGAATGACTGAACAAATTATGACACACACACATATAAAATAAACATCTTTTAAAGAATTAGAAACTCTGAACAGTAGCATAATAACCAACAACAAATATGTAGAGAGTTAGCGATGAAACATATTACCCACTTTCTGAAAAAGGACCTAGGATATAAAATAAGACATGTTTTTTGGTCATGGTTATTATGAAAGTTTTTGAGTTTTTCCCCATTGTCATTTGTAAAGTGGGCTGAGTTAAAGTGAGACTGAGAAAAGGCTGGTTTTTACTCTTTCAAAAAAGTATAGATACATATATATTTGTATATGTATATTCTTAATCTCTCTCTCTCTCTCTCTCTCTCTCTCTCTCTCTCTCTCTCTCTCTCTCTCTCTCTC
>NW_025392881.1:0-1911 GCF_016433145.1 Gracilinanus agilis
GCTAGGGTCTAAATAACTACCCCACTTACTTGAGAATAGTTCTAGTTCTGGTGAATTCTAGAAGATACCTGGGTGTTGGTGATTCAGAAGCTGAAGGCCAAGGAAGTAGTTTTAGAAAACAAGAATGGTGCCAGGGTCAGAGGTAGCCTTGAATCTCCAAAACATTAAACTGGATAGATAGGTCCATTCCCCTTGGACTCATATGACCCTGTATGACTCATATGACCATATGTGGTATACCACAGTGATCCTGAATTCTGAAGATGGGTATAGGTAGCTGTCCATGCTGCTAGAAAGGAGTAAACACAAACCCAAATCTAGTACTTTCCCTATGGTGTTTCTGTTCAGCAGGAAACTTCTTAGAAATGCCTCACCATTCAAAACTAGAAAAATTTTGAAGTCACACAAACTTGATTGTTTGCACAGGGAAAAAATAATGCCACAGTATTAGATGGGGAGTGGTCAACTATTGTGGAAATCTGATGCAATCCTACCTGATCAGAAGGGAAGAGTTGGATGGCAAGATTAACAGGATTGTTTATCTGTCCTTTAATTCTTTGGGTTTACCTTTGAGTTTAGGGGACTTTCAATAAATATTAGCTTCATGGCACTGAATGATATTTACAGAGCTTCTCTGGAGATAATGCCTTATCTGACAGAAAGCACACTGGATTCATAACCCAAGGATGTGGATTTCAATGCCAGTTTTGTTACTTATTTCATGTATAATATTATGTGAACCAAGACTTTCCATGCCTTGGTTTTCTCATCTATAAAATGAGGAGGTTAGACGATCCCTAAGATCTCCTCCAATTCTAAAGCCTACATCCTATAGGTAATTCTGACAATGGGAATATAATCACCAAAGTAAATATTTGGAGGAGATATTTGGAATTAGGGTGATGTGCTCATAAAATCATCAAGAAATGTTTCTGTTTCGTTCATTGTGTGAGCTGTGGTAATATACTCTGTTGCCTGCAGGGGTTAGTGTTGAGGATGGTTGCCTTCCCTGGAGGAAATGAGATAAGGTAGTCCTGTGCTGATAAATAAAGCCAAACCCCTAAAAACTTCTTTGCAGGCACAGTTGTTTCAGACCTTCAGGGAAAAGGTAAGCTTATCTAAGAACCTAGAGTCTGGGTCCAGCTTAGTTACAGTGTACATCAGTGATGGGCAGACTTTTTAAAGAGGGGGCCAAAGGAAAGGAAATGCTCATCTGTAGTCTGTTTCTAAGGCAACTCTTTGGAATTTTCATTGTATTGTATCCTACTCACTGTATTTGTCAGATTAGGAATAATGTCATGTGGCCGGATAGAACATTTCAGGGGGCCACATCTGGCCCAAGGGTTGTAGTTTGCCCATCACTGGTGTAAGTGGTTGGGGGAGACATTGTGGGGTAAATGATGGGGATGATGAGGTCCCTTGTCATCTGACATTGGTTTGATTTTTCAGAGTAGGATCAAGAGATAAAGATTTGGGAGTGTGTGCACTGGAAATAGTTCCATAGTCAAGTTTGGGAAATTTCTTTTTGACTTTTAAGAGATTCCCTCTTGAAGCCTTCAGGGCTTACCTAGGATGTTATCTCCTCTAAAAAGGCTTTCCTAATAGTTCTTCTTCAAAGTTTCTTACCAATTAGTTTGTATTTTTTTTTTTTAATATTGTTGGATTTACTTCTTTGCGTGCCTTTTTTTTTTTGGCTCCCTAGGAGCATAGAGGTTCCTGACTGTCAAGGACTTTTCCATTTTAGTTTAGATCTCTTCAGTGCCTGCCATATATTGGGCACTTAGATGCTTATTAAAATTAAAGGGAGTCAATTTCATCTTAACTGGTACAGATGTGCTTGTGTGTGAGAGTGTGTTTGTGTATGTGAGTATGTGTTTACCTGTGTATGTTAGTATTTGTATGTAGGTGTGA
>NW_025392882.1:0-9982 GCF_016433145.1 Gracilinanus agilis
GGCCCAAAAGAAGAGGTTCTGTTACCCTGGAGACCAGCCCACAGATAAAGGAAGTAGAAGCTGCTCTCAGAGGGAAGTGTGACTGCCTGTAGCTACAAATCAATATATTCACAGGAGGCAGAAGTGCTCCTCTGATGGAGGGGGAGGGGACTACCCGTGTCTTCAATCTGTTATTGGAGAATCAAGGGATGGGCGTTAGCTAATGATCATGTGACATGGCATAGGATTTCTCATTGGCTCAACTGACAACCAGAAGATAAAAGAGGAGGGGCTTAATCAAACACGTGACCGGTAGGGAATCTGTTGAGTCTAGGTAGGAGCTGGGACCCTGCAGCAGCCAAAGCTCTGCCCAGGAATTCTCCTGACCTTTGGACTGTAGGTTAGGTCAGTGGTCAGAATTCAGAGTACCAATTAAATGGACCGATCAAGAAATAACATGGCCACGAGTCTGGTGCCTGAGCACAGACGTTACAATATTAATAAATACGTCAATAATACTTTCAAGATCAGACCATACCTGGGAGGCCACAGGAAGGGATGTAAGAAGGACAGAGAAATAAAGGCAAGCAGGAAGGGGGGAGGGGGGGGGGCTCCTGCTCAAACATTTCCTGAGGGCAGGCGAAGCTCTGGCTGGGGCCAGTTTGACTGCTGGAGAATCCCATGGAAGGACAGCCTGTGGGTGGGCGGCTGCCGTTGTTTAGGGAGCGAGTTAGATAGAGAGAGCAATAGTGTAGGTCCGTCCTGCTTAGCCAGGCTGAAGAGCTATTAGTGAGCCTCTCTCAAAGGACAGTTTTTAGGCAGTTTATAGGTTGATATAAGAAGTTTTAGGTAGTACTGTTAGTTAAATCTATCTTTCCATCTTTACTATTTTTGCTCAATAAAAACAAAAATTTGTCTTTGTCAAGTCCTACTTTTAAACCTATGAATAGAGCTCACCCAAGGGGTGCCGGAGCAGGAGCTTGGGGGGCCCAGAGGCTGGGAGGCAGGACTGCTGGGTCCTTACAGGGTGTGGTAAAGCTGCAGCCAGTACTGGCCCTCTGGACACCCCATCCGGGCAGGAAGTTTTAGCAGGAAAAAAAGATCCCAAAGAGGAAGCAGAAGGCCACAGCAGAGACCGGAGCAGCCACAGGGATACATTGTATCCCGCAGAAAATTCCCAACGCTGCGCTGCCTGTCTCTTTCCGTTCCAGCCCCACGTTCTTTGTGGACCCAGCCCAGCCCAGCTCCAGAGTCCCAGGACCAGGGGGGAGGGGCTACTGGCTTTGGGGGGATCCAGAAATTGGTCTCAAGGAGGCACAGGCCAGAGGTGGTCTGCCCCAAAGGGACTCGTAAGGAGGAGAATTAAGACGTCAGCCCCAGCCCGGGTCCACGCCCCAAGCAGCTCCCGGCTCCAAACTGCGGGGACGGAAGTGATGTTCTCTGCCTCCCGCCCTCCCTCTCCTCTTGTAGGAGCCAGGCCCCTCCACATCTGGACCCTCCCCACTCGGGCCCCCCTTTTCTGCTGTTCCCCACCAGGATTTCATAATTACCGAGGACTGAGGTGCTGAGCTCAGGAAGTTCTATGACCGGAAGTGGAGGAGGAGGTGGGACTCTGAGCGACCATCACTTCCTGCTTCCCAGAAGCCCCGCCCTGCCCCTTAGTGCTGACCCTCTCCATCTCCCCTCCTCCGGCTCCTCCCTTTACAGCCTCCAGTGTGAGCCCCGCCTCCTCTCCGCCCTCCGAGCCTCCCCTTCATTACTCCACACCCAGCATGGATCTGCCCAGGCCCTGCCCCGGCCCCGGCCCGCCCCTGTGGCTTAGAGGAGGGGCGCTGCTTTTGTTCAACCACCAGCACTTCAGTCTCTGCGGTTTCTGGGGTTTCAGGATGAATGAAAAGGGTCCCGGAGCCTTAGGCAAGTTGGGAGCTGCAGAGATATTCTCTTCTCCTCCTCTCTCATTGGCAAAAAAGAAATGTGGGCGTGGCCAAGCTCCAGAGGGTCTGGAGAGGCGGGCGGGAAGGATTCCAGGGAAGCAAGAAGAGCTGAAGAAAGAAGGTGAAAACCCCGCCCTAACCATGGCCCTCTTTGCCCAGGCTTCTTTGGCCACGCCCCTCTTGCCATGGTGTCTCTAGGCTTCTCCCCTCTAGCTCTGACCATATTCCAGGGCATAAAACTTTACAACCAAATGCAAAAAAGCAGAAATAATAAATTCATCCTGTTCACTTCAAGCAATAAAATTTTAATTAGTAACAATTCATGGAAAGACAAAAAAATAATTGGAAACTAAATAATCAAATTCTTCAAAAAGAGTGGGTCAAAGAAAACATTTTAGAAACAATCAAATCAATGATTTAATTTAAGAGAATGACAATGAGGAGAAAACATCTCAAAATTTATGGAATACGGCCAAAGAAGTATTTAGGGAAATTTTATACTATTTATATCAATGAAAAACAGAAAAAGCTAATCAATGAATTGGACATGCAACCAAAAAAAATTAGAAAAAGGACAAATTAACAATCTCCAATTAAACATTAAATTGGAAATCCTAAAAACCTAAGGAAAAATTAACACAATTGAAAGTAAGAGAACTGTTGAACCAATAAATGAGGCAAGAGGTTGGTTTTATGAGGGGAAATAAATAGAATATTGGCTAACTTCATTGTTCAAAAAAGAAAAGAAGAACATCCAATTTACCTGTATCAAAAATGAAATGAATGCACTTTCAAAAATGAAAAGGGGGACTGCGCCTCCAAAGAAAAGGAAATTGAAGCAATCATTAGGAACTATTTGCCCAATTTATGACAATAAATCTGACAATCTATGTAAAGTGGATGAATATTCACAAAAATATAAACTTCCCTGATTAACAAAAGAGGAAATAGAATACTTAAATAATACTGTCTGAGAAAAAAGAAATTGAAGAAGTTATCAAATAACTCCCTAAGAAAAAATCTCCAGGTCCAGGTGGATTCAAAAGTGAATTCCATTAAACATTTAAAGAACAATTAATCCCAATACTATATAAACTTTTTGGTAAAATAAGGAAAGAAGGAGTCCTGCAAAATCCTTTTTATGACATTAATATGGTGCTGACACACAAGCTAGGAATACTAAAAACAAAAAGAAAATTATAAATCAATTTCCTTAATGACTATCAATATAAAACCTTAAATAATAAATACTAGCAAAGAAACTAGAGCAATCTATCACAAGGATTATTCCCTATGTCCCAGTGGGATTCATACTGAGAATGCAAGCCTGGTTTCATATGAGGAAAACCATCAGCATAATTGACCATAACAATAAGAAAACTAAGAAAAATCACATAATTACTTCAATAGATGCAGGAAAAGCCCTTGACAAACCACAACACCCATTTCTATTAAAAAACACTAGCAAGGGGGGCAGCTGGGAGACTCAGTGGAATCAGAGCCAGGCCCAGAGATGGGAGGTCCTGGTTTCAAATCTGTCCTCAGACACCACCTACCTTTGTGACCCAGGGCAAGTCACTTCACCACATTGCCTATCTCTTATCACTCTTCAGCCAGAACCAATACACTGTACCTGTTTTAAGACAGAAGGTGAGTGCTTAAAAACTAAATAAAACAACTAGCTTGAGAGAAGGCACTGGACTTGGCCCTAAGAGACCATTTGTGCATGACTATGTGTGCCTGCACGGGAGAGGGTCCTGCAGAGACCACCTTCTCCTCCAGGGAATTCTTCCTTAGTGAGCAGGAAAAGCCAGGCCTGAATTGGGTCAATATTATGGATGGAGATTGTGTTAGTTAAAATCACCTGGGGTTCTATTTGGAAGGATTGAACCTCAATATATATATCAATATAGTGTTTGACAAACTTCTGTGGACCTGTGGGGGACCTTGGAACTACATTTCCCATGAATCCAATGGGTTTTCCGGTTTTGGGTGTGGGGATGTCAGACCTACCCCACACATAGGACAGTTTAAATTCGGAGGAGGGCCTAGAGAAGGTCTCTGGGTTTTCCTGAAGGGCTGGCTGATGGACAAGAGGGAAAATGGGCTCCAGGGGTAAATTTAAAAGATAGGCAAGCGCGGTCATATATATTTTACCAACATGACCATGACTTTAATTAAACTACTAATTTCTCTTATTATAGCAGTCTTTATCATTTTTAATCATAACAAGATGACAATCGGTGCTGGAAATGAGAGGATGAGAAGGAGAAATGTGGCTAGAATTGCTAAGGAATTGCTGAGGAAATGTCAATGTTGCCTTAGTTGAAAGGTCTCATGAACCTGAGAGCTGCTAAGATGGACCTGGGAACACATAAAAGATCCAGCGTGACTAAGGCAGGGCGCCTTTTACCTGGCCCTGGTGAGCCAGACAGGGGAAAGCAGAAGTGGATGGAGATGATGAAACAGCTCAGCATCCTGCAGGGGGATGACCTCAGCTGGCCCTTCAGATGTGTTGTGAGGAAGATTAGATTAGGTATAGATTAGGGATTAAGTTGTACATAGCAGGAAGGAGCTGGAGCTGGGAATTCCAGGATGGAATGAGGGAGCAGGAAGAAGTGACTCCATTAGTGGTGGGCAAAAACTGTTGCCAGCCTGGGAGACCTCAGAGCAAAGGACACATTGCTTCCTGATTTCCCCTGGGATCCTGTGTGGTGTGGCATCTAGCAAAAAGGATAAGATCTACAGTGCCAAAAGAAGAAGGAGAAGTTTGAAATCTGGTGGACAGTGCCTCAAGCAAAACCTTCTCTACTTGGTACCTGAGACAACTTTGGCTATTGGTGTGTAAATAGCTCTATGGAATTTAAAACAAGCTATTCTGTCTGCTCCTGCTCTAGGCATCCCAGATTATAACAAACCATTTACTTTATATGTACATGAGCGTAGAGGAGTAGCTTCAGGTGTTTTAACCCAAACTTTGGGACCATACCAGCGTCCAATTGCTTATTATTCAGCTCAGCTAGACCCTATAGCTGCAGGTGCACCACCATGCCTTAGAGGTGTAGCTGCCACAGCTCTGTTAGTGACAAAAACTGTTGATCTAGTATTGGGATGCCCATTAACAATTATGTGCCCACATGAAGTGGAAGCCTTACTGCTAAGACATAGAACACAGGCATTTTCTGATCAGAGAATTACAAGGTATGAAATAACCTTGCTAAATAATGAAAATATTACTTTAAAACGTTGTACAACCCTTAACCCAGCCACCTTACTTCCAGATTTACCAGTTTCAGAAGAACCTTTACATAATTGTGAAACACTAGTGTCCATGGCTGAAAAGCCTCGAGACGATCTCCTGGACACTCCTTTAGAGAATCCTGATCTAGTTTTATTTACTGATGGCTCTTCATTTATGAGAGATGGCATACGCTACACTGGAGCTGCTGTAGTTACAGAATTTAACACTGTATGGTCAGCTTCACTGCCCTCAAATCTAAGTGCTCAAGCCGCAGAACTCATAGCTCTAAAACATGCATGTATAATTGCCAAAGATAAAAAGGCTACAATTTATACAGATTCTCGATATGCATTTGGAATATGTCATGCAGTGGGTATGTTATGGCTCCAGAGAGGATTTTTAACCTCAGCTGGAAAATCTATAGCTAATGCAAAAATTATTAATGAAGTTCTTTCTGCTCTCAAGCTACCTAAAGCCCTAGCTGTAGTTCACTGCTCTGCTCATACAGGTGGCACTGACCCTGTCTCTAAGGGAAATAATCGGGCAGATATTGCTGCAAAGCTAGCAGCAATAGAAGGGCCTGAATTAATTTTAACATTAACAACCCCTGATGACTCAAATTTATCACTTTCCTATGATGAGAAGGAAATAACAAAATGGAAGCAGAAATTTAAAGCCAAACAGATAAATGGAGTATGGGTGTCCTCTGAAGGAAAACCCCTGCTCCCTAGACACTTTTATCACCAAATTTGCCAATCTATTCATAAAAATGGTCATTTTGGTACCCAGGGCATCGTGGACTCTGTTAAGAGAGTATGGATAGCTCCTGGCATAACCACTATAGCCTCTAAAGTGTGTGCAGCTTGCCCTACTTGCCAAGCATATAACCAACACGCTTTTCATGGCAAGGCTTTTGGTGGGCGTCCACTGGCTTACACACCTTTTGAGCACCTACAAATTGATTTCATAACAATGCCAAAGGCTGGACAATATAAATTCTGTCTGGTCATAGTGGATCAACTGACCAGGTGGCCGGAAGCATTTCCTACTGCCCGAGCCACGTCAGCCTTTGTTTCCAAGGTGCTTTTAAAAGAAATCATTCCTCGTTTTGGTCTGCCCGCACGTATTGACTCGGACAGAGGGAGTCACTTTACTGATTCAGTTTTATCTGAAATATATTCATGCCTGGGGATAACTCCAAAATTCCATGTACCATATCACCCCCAGAGCTCAGGCCAAGTTGAACGGATGAACAGAGAACTTAAAACCATGATTGGCAAATTATGTAGTGAGACACATCTAAAATGGCCTGAAATTCTCCCTCTAGCTCTATTTTATCTTAGAAGCAGACCTAGGGGAGATCTACACATCTCACCATATGAGATGCTTTTTGGACATCCTCCTATACAGGCTAAACCTTTTTCTCCTGCATATACATCACTATTAGGAGGAGATACTTCTATTGCTTCCTATATACAGGAATTGCAACACAGACTGCGCGAACTCCATGAATCTGGAACTGCAGTACAAGCAGGACCCATAGACTTTTCACTTCACGACCTGAATCCAGGAGACAAAGTGTATATAAAGAACTTCCAGCGCACTGGGGCAACCCAGCCTTCGTGGGATGGCCCGTTTGAAATTTTAATAACCACCCCAACAGCTATAAAGATCAGAGAAAAGGACTCTTGGATTCATTGCTCACATGTAAAGAGGGCATCTTCTATTGAACCTGATTGACTGTTTCCTGTTACCTGCATTGGAGATAACAGTTCATGGACTCATGGATGTTAATTTGGAATCATTGGTTTGTCTTGATTCTTTCCCTGATTTTATTTTTAAATTTTCTTATTGATTTACCTAATATCTTTTAATAGAATAATTGATACTTTTTGTCTCTTTTCTCATTTCTTGTACTTGAGTACATATAATCACTTAATTTTTTTCATTATTTTTTGCAATGCTATAATTTTAATATATATATAATTGCTGTAATATTACTGCTTACTCACAAGGTTTAGACTCCAAGAACTTGCCATATATTGTTAATTGTTATGGGACTGTGATTAATGCTTCTGTCTAATTCCAGGAGAAGGGAACACATGAGCCATTAATGGTGCTAAGGAAAGCACAAGGTCATGAAGACCGACCGACAAATCCAATGGGATTTCTGAGAACATCTTCACAGTGCCAAGGAGCACAAGGTTAAAGAGATCATACATATACAGGTGGGATTGAGGTACTCCCACGCCAACACTGAGGACTTGAACTCAGTGTAAGAATCGAAGCTGCGACGCTTAACATATGTTAAGACGT
Source organism: Gracilinanus agilis (assembly GCF_016433145.1). Classification (NCBI taxonomy): domain Eukaryota; kingdom Metazoa; phylum Chordata; class Mammalia; order Didelphimorphia; family Didelphidae; genus Gracilinanus; species Gracilinanus agilis. The sequence continues at coordinate 7,471 of NW_025392882.1, forward strand.
AGGACTCTCCGAACTACACTGCCAGTCAGGTACCGCAGGTTGGCTATTATCTGGCTCACCCATATACTCCTGAGAGTAAAGGGAATGACAGATGCTTCCCTTGCATTTAAATCTGGTCCTTTTTTCTCTCTTATAGAATGGCAACTTCCTGTAGTCTTAGCTGCAAATGGGTAAGTGCAGTATTACTGCATTGTATCCTACAGACTAGTAGGATGGAAATTATAATTGATTAGACCCCAATACAAGGGCCTGTTATAATTTTATTTTGTTTTCTTCAAAAAAATTTTATGTACATAATTTGATATTTTGATTTTGATTTTAATGCCTTTCTTTTTCAAAAGCTTCAATTTTCTTCTATTGATTTTTATATTTTTTTTCTTTTTTTCTTTTGAATTGACTCATACAACCCCATGACTCAACTGTATATATTGAGCTGATCTGGGTATTTCTTTCTAAATACCCACGTCAGGGGGGATTGTATTTTTATAAAATCCAAGATTAATCGTATTTTTATTATATCCAAGATTTAATTTTTGGTTTTGTTTGAGAAAATTCTCAGGGAAAGAAACTTGCTGATTCCTTAATCCAGAGAATGAACTGTTTGCAGAGAGATGCCTGAAGAACCTACGTTTAATCAAGTGATCCAAAACGAACTTTGGGTACTAATGAATGGACTGATGGGTTTGAACAGATACTTTAATTGTACATGATGTGCCGATTGGGGACTGCCCCCAATTGGTTTCTTGTCAACGCGCTTAGCAAAACATTGGTTTTGCTTTCTCTCTTTTCCATTTCCCTCTTATCTCTAACTATTGTAGTTAGAAGGACCTTTGTGGTAGAAGATGTTTGTGTAACATGATCACTTGGGGTGACTAGGCACCCAATATGATCATCAGGGGGGATTGTGTAAATAGAATTAGCTTGATCCCATTAATAGTCAAAAATCTACTCAACCCAGGCGTGCTAATGATGTCACTCCCACCTCCCTTAGTGGGGAGGGGAGATGAGTTACCCACACGTGACAATAAGTAACAAATCAAGAATAAGGGACTGCCCTTTGGGCAGTCCAAATCAATGTAGAAACTGCCATTTGTCCATTTGAATTAGAGGTGGACCATAGGAAGTGATGAAAGACACGATCTCTTTAAGTAAGTTAGTGAACTTCCTGTGGGGGCAGTTGTCGTCTGGAACTGGAGGAAGAAGCATCTCCTGAGACCACAGACAGCTTACACTCTGTATTGTCACGAGGGTAAGTTAGGCTGGCTTCCTTGGCCTTGCTGGGCCAATTCTAAACTCTGCCTATCTGGCTGTTGGGCCTTGTGGCTTACAGCTTCATTTATTTAGCCTTCTAACCTCCCTTTTTCTCTTTATTCCTACCTTTACCTAGCTGATTGTAAATAAACTCCTCAACCCGATGCTGACTTGGGTCTGATTTAATTACAGAATCAACCTGAATTGTTGATTCCTGGCGGCCACATATTTTTAATATATAGCTATAATAACTAAATTTTAATTCTTACATTGGCATCCAGAGGTCATCAGTGTATTGCAGTGAGAATCCCAAAGCCACAAAGCCCTAGCTGTACTCAAACCTGGCAGGTTCCAGGTCTGAGGCAGTTACCCAGAGACTCCATTTATAGCTCCTTGGGCCCTGTTAATTTAGGTCACTTAGATAAGAGTAGAATAAGTCCTCCCATTGCCCTGTGGTTTTATCCTTTAGATTTTAAGTATAGAAATCCCTTTCCCACCTTTTAGTCAAACATAATTAAAGCTGTTAAGTCCCTGTTACCTTGTCAGCCTGTTTCTAATCTCTGGCCTAGGAAAAGCTGAGTGACAGTTAAGATCAACTGCCATTCCTGTGGGAATCTAGTAAACTCTGGTCTTTCCATACTGGTCCAGTCTCTCATAAATCCCTTTGTGTGTACTCACAATCTCCTAGTTTTATTTAATATCCTTGGTATCCCCATTACCTTTATTAATATTTTCCACAGATGCCAGGAGGGGCTCTCTCTATAGCTGGAAGGCAAAGTAATCCATAGAGCTGGCTTCCGACTGGGATGCCTCCTCAGGAGTGGGAATTGCCCTGTCCCAATTTCTACCTCTCCTGCCTATTCTCCCAGCTGTGGCATGGGAAGTGATGAAAAGGCTGAACCCTTAAAAGCAGTGTTTCTCTCACTGCTGTTTTGTTTGCTCTGTCATTTCATTAAATTCCCTTTGCTTTAAATGTGTATGTGCTGTAATAAGTTTGGTAAAAGAAATAAACAAGAAATGACAAGCATTTATTCAGTGCCTGCTTTGGGATAGGTATTATTCCATCCACTGGGGATACAAAGAAAGACAAAAACTGTCCCTGCCTTCAAGGAGTTCACATTCTAATGGGAGAGACTTTATGCAAACATCTCTGTATCTAAAATATTCAGGTGCTGAGTGTTTTATTGCACTTAGTATTTTACTGTGCTTCAAAAATATTGGATATATTAAAAAATGAAATGTTTGCTTCATTTCTGTGTCC
>NW_025392883.1:0-1205 GCF_016433145.1 Gracilinanus agilis
TTTATTCCAGGAGTGGTCTGGATTCTTTCCATTTCTATTTTACTCTCTTGTTCAAGAATATCTGGACAGTTTTCTTTGATAATTCCTTTTAGTATTATATCTAGGGTTTTTTTTTATCATGACTTCTGGTAGTCTAATGATTCTTAAATTGTTTCTCTTGGATCTGTTTCCAGGTCAGTCATTTTCTTAATGAGATGTATATTGGTTCCAAGGCTGAAGACTGTTAAGGGCTAGGCAATGGGAGTTAAGCAACTTTCCCAGGGTCACACAGCTAGGAAGTGTCTAAGGCCAGATTTGAACCCAGGACCTCCCATCTTAAGACTTGGATCTCAACATCCCCTGTTGACTCTGTGCTTTGCTTTTTATCTACATAGAGATTTTCTAAGGTTAGGTGTTTCTTTTGTTGTTTGTTCATTTACCCAGTCTTTTGCCTATGGAGTGGAACTTTTGAAAGCTGATGATTCTGTCTCCAGGGCTAATGACTTTCAGATCTTGGCACTTAGAACTTTTTTGCCCGGGATCTAAGGGCTTTGTCATAGAGCAGGCTTGAAAGAGCCAAGTTCTAAGGACTTCTGGACTTCAATGTGGACTGCTACCAGGGCCTGAGACTTCAAGGGGGTGGGTCTGGGGTGCTCTGTTGTTGGTGGTATAGGCAAGGTCCTGGGATCTTGAAGTTGGCATATATGCCTAGACTGAGAATNGAGAGTCTTCTAGTTTTCCTGGTTCATGGAGGAGTTCTAGCTAGAACACTGAGACCATGGTGAAACTATTTTCAATATCTTCCTTAGAAGTCCACGTGGTCAGTTTAAAGATTGAATCTTCCTGAACTTCTCTTAAGGAATTTCCCTTAATAGATTCTGTGAATGAAGCAAAGCTTCATTCACCTCCTGGCCTCTGGCCCTCTGACTATCAACTGAGGGTTAATTAGATCTACCTGGATTAATTAGAAGATCTTAATAATTTACCTACTGTGTTAGATTCTTATATCCTTATTTCCTCTCTCTCCTCAGTTGTAAATAAACTTTCATGAAAGTCAATTTTGACTTGAGATTATTCTTAATTGAGGATTGGTAATTGTTTAATCCTCTGGCAAGCAATCTTTAATATACTCAACCCAAAAAACCCCTTCCCCCCCTTACATATAATAGGACTTTACCACTTCTTGTATTCATAACAGCTGGTGATAGAATATTGTGCTCAAATAA
>NW_025392884.1:0-1408 GCF_016433145.1 Gracilinanus agilis
TAGGAAAGTAATTTCTGTTTACTAGGTTCAGTAAATGGCCTGTGATGTTAAAAACACATGAAAAACTCTGTTGTAGTTGATAAGATTAAAAGGACAGCCATCAATGATACTGCTTTCCTTGATGGTCTGTAAGACTGACGGTCATGTTGTTCTATCATTTCCCTATGCTGGGTGCAAAGTAATCCAGGTCTCATATTCAGGATTTAAGATAATCTATTCAGAAATTATATTAGAAAATGGACAATGCTCACAATCTCTTCTCCTACTCCTCTTCTCACTCTTTGGACAAGATTATAGCATTATAGTCTCAGAGATAAAAGGGGTCTAAGAGTCATTTAGTATGATAGATTTATGACAGAATTCTCCTTTCCATTTTTTTCCTAATTTTGCATCAGAAACACATGTAATCTGATCATATTCCGTACCTGAGTAAGGCTATGACAGGGCTTGGGGATATACCTTTTGTTCTATTAATGATGAAAGTAAAGAATTTATAGTTGCTAGAGACTGGAGTTAATGTTATTTAATGCCTTTATTTGACAGATGAGGCTACTGAAGTTCAGAACATTAAAATATGTTGCTTCCAATTACACAATGTTCAGCAGATCAATTCTAGTCTTCTTACTAAGTCAAATGCCGTTAGTATTTTTACTACCTATTACTTTCCCCTAGAGAAATGGACAAGTTTAGCTCATCCATTCTGAAATTAAGTGTACCCACATCTGTCCATGAAGCCCCATTATAATGCTTTTGCCTTCAGAGATCACCAGGGTTATAAGATACTTCACTGATCAGGAAGTATAAGATATCAGAAATGTCACTGAGCATTCTGGTATGTAGGACTAAATCCAGCCGAGGAACAGAAGGAGTACAAATCTTGGGATATGTTGAAGACACTGGTTGAAAGACTAGTATGTCTCATAATAACCACTGATCTTGTGTATCTTATATTGCCTTGGGGAGAAAGGAAAAGCACAGTAGAGTAGATTAATGATTGAACGGATGAATGAAAGAATGAAAATTAATTGTATTACTCACTCTGGAGATTTTGAACCTTGGATTACATCCCCCATAAATCCCTTAATATTTCTCCAAATTAACTTTATTCTCTCCTGTGCCTCCATGTTTGTGTGGTCACATTATTGTTTTATAAGTGCTGTAGCTCCTCCCTCTTTCTATCTTCTTCATCAGCGTGGCTGAAGTGAGTTTAGCTCCTTTTCCCTCTAGTTTTTTAATGTTAGATTATTATCAATAAAACTTTATATTTTAATACCTAGCTTTTGTATATTAATTTTAATCTCTACAGTTTGAAAAAACTCTTACCTTCCATCTTAGAATCAATATCTTGTATTCCTCTAACGATCCCCCCATAATTATAAAAAGCTAAAAACACATTGGCTGAATCAAT
>NW_025392885.1:0-3317 GCF_016433145.1 Gracilinanus agilis
TGAGACTTGTGAAACTGGTGATTTAATCAGGTAAATGCAACAAATATTGTGGTTCAGGTTTGATAAGGGTAGATTGGAAGGCAATACACCAATCAATACTAAAAAATGAGTGGTATAACAAGGAAATCACATTCACAATAATAAATGGGCTTACTGTCAGGACAAGTAGACCTACTGAGGCATAGATGGTGATTTTCCTCCTTTGGGGAAAATAGAGAGTTCGCCCAAACCTCTTTAGGTAAGAATTCTTGGATTGACAAGCTTTTATCCTGGTCTAACAGTGCAACAGATAAATTTTTATCATTGCATTCACTTATTACATCAACAAATTTTTATCAAGCAAATAAACAGTAATGATCATAATACTGTGTAGCGTAACAATTATCAATTTACACAATAGATATCTGGCAATGATGTTCTGTATTGATTAAGTAAGAACATTGACACCAAATAACATTAGTTAAAAGATGGTCTTATTAGAGATCATGCACTCATTCTCTGCTTCTTTCCCTACACTGTCAGGCTAAAGCAACTTCCCATTTTGATTCCATTTTTATTTTAGCCTGAGTCTCAACCCATGTAGTTGCTTGTTTGTTACCAAAATTGTTCCTTTTAATTTCTCTCTTTTTCTGATAACAGTATTGAGCAGTATGTCCTCTTATTCTACCATAGTAACAATGTCCTTTCAATCTTATTCTATGGTCTTGAGGTATTTTTTGGACAGGGGCTAAAACTGCTTTACTTTTCTCACTTGACTTCGGGATTATTTCCTTCTTTTTCTCTTCCTAAGCAATAGGCTTCTCATACCATCCTGGGCAGTATTTCAGAATAGTATTCCTTGATATTTAGGAGTGACTGATTTACAAAGGTTGCATTAGGTGTTCTAGCATTTCTCTGGTTTATGTGGTCTAATCTATCATCAGATCTGGGGTTTTGTCTTAACTTACTTTAATTCTCTTGTTCATCCAAGAAAAACTTCATTCCTCTAAGTTAACTCCAATATTTCATATATCTTCTACAATATTAATTAAGAGTCCTGTAGGGGTACTTCTTTGTTGTTAGTTAAGTTTCCTGGAAAGAGAAAGCAGGGATAGATACCTCCTTCTCATGCTTTCCCTTATTCTAATTCTCCTTCAGCTGAGGGAGAGCAAAAGGGGCAATTATTATTCCTTCTCTGGTTGCTTTCTTTAAAAAATCATAGTAGATAATTCTTTCACAACAAATCAAATATTTTCTAACTGTTCCCATTTTTCCTGTTTTTCTAAGGCTTCCAATTTGTCTATAGCATAAGAATGAAAAGTTTGAAATTTAGGCCAAAAGTTCTCGCTTTATACCAATAAAACAATATTCAATAGATTTATTTCTGTTTTTTCCCTTGACTATTGGCAGATCACCATTATCCCAAGCAATCAAGAATTTGTCTAGGGGAGACTCCACAGGAATTTCTCTCCTAGTAAGCCTAGAGATCATTTTAAGAGATGTCTCCCTCTCAGGGCTGCAACCTGAAGAAGAGGAACATTAACCATTTGGGTGGACTAGGTTGCTTGCACTGCCCAAAAACCTGTTCACTGGAGAATACCTGAGCATGCCCTCTGAGCCAGAACTTAGTGAGCAGCAAAGGGTTAACCCTGGAGCTCCTTACTCAAAGTCAGCTTCAAAGGGAGAAATCCAGTGATATTTTACCCATGAGGAGGCAGCTTTGTTTCTGTGAGGGAGAATGACAATGGTTATCTGTAATGAAAGAACACTATCCACATTTAGAGAAAGAATTGTGGGAGTGGAAACAGAAGAAAAACAACTGCTTGATCACATGGATCAATGGGGATATGATTGGGAATGTAGACTCTAAGTGATCACCCTAATGCAAATAATTAATGCAAATTAATAATATGGAAATAGGTCTTGATCAATGACACATGTAAAACCCAGTAGAATTGCTCGTTGGCTATGGGGGGTGGGAGTGGGATTGGGAGGGAAAGAATATGAATCATGTAACCATGGAAAAATATTCTAAATTAATTAATTAAATAATTTTTTTTCAATTATAAAAAAAACAACAAAAAAACAAAGCCTCCTTGGCAGGCCTGACTGACCTGTCCAAACCCCAGAACGTGGAGGTCAGGAGCAGAGACTGTCCCTGGGCCATCCCTGGAATGGTGGGACACTTGGCCATCCCCCACTGACAGAGGGTGTCCCAATGGAGGATGGATGAATAAATGACTGCATTTGGGCCTGTCTGGAACCTGGGGGGGCTCACCAGACAGGGGCTACAGAAGCCGGAGAAAACCCCCAGAACACAGTTGGGGATTGTGGGTGACATTTGAGGTCACACTGACAGCAAGCAGTGATGGTGCCCCTAGGAAAGACAGAGGTCTTAGTTCTTGGGGGAGTTTGGCCAGGCCTGGGGATGGACTGCACTCATCTGAGATGGGGGCCTTGGGGTCCCAGGGGGTCATTCCCTCTGGCTCCAGGGTCTCTGCTTGGGTCAGATGGTGGTCCTTCAGGGGGTGGGTGCCCCAAGGTGGGGGACTTCCTCTTTGTACACCTGTGGGGAATTAGAGAGGGGGAGGGCTCAGAGGAGCTCCCAGGCCCTTCCTCTGGCCTGGGGGGGGAGTGCATTTTTAGGGGAACTTTGCACCCCTGGAAGGCACTGTTGAGCAAACAGGAGGATCGATAAGAGGGAAGGAAAAGGGATTCTGCCCACACGAGCTGCTTGCTCAGGGCAAAAATCTCCTCCTCCATCACAGACTTTTCTGATAATTCTAATGCCAGATTCCCCTCCTTCCCTCTGTCCAATGGGGGGAGGGGAGGCGCTATGACGTTTCAAACGTGAGTGTGTGATTTTCAACATTACATAATCCTGAAGATCCCCCAGAGAGGACTGTGGAGGCAGAGCAGGAGGCAGAGATGGTCCTGGGATCCAAGGCCAGAACCCAGCAGAGGAGGGAGGGGACGAGGGGAAATACAGAATGGGCAGCAAGTGGCTTGTGTGAAGGGAAATATGGGGCAAGGGAAAAGGAGGGGGAAGGAGGGTTTAGCTCTGAGGCCGTTTTTACAGGCTCACTACTACATGGCAAAGCTTAAGATTCTGCCTCTACAGCTTAAATCAGAGACCTTCCATGTAGGCTGGTCATTTCTCTCTCATAAATAATTATTAATTTAACTTGTCTCCAAGATTAATTATAATAATATGGGGGAACAAGCTTCCTGGAGACCCCAAATTTCTAAAGCCCCCCCCCCCAGGTCACAGAGTACGTGAGGAATCCCCCAGCAGTGCTGGCTGAAGGAAGCTGACCTCAGAGCAGCAGAAGCTCTAT
>NW_025392886.1:0-11765 GCF_016433145.1 Gracilinanus agilis
GTGGGGGAGGGGATCCCGCAGGGGATCCCAGAGCGGATCTTCCACTGTGGGCGGCCCCCCCCCCAGGACCAAGTCAGGAAATGCTGCTCTTCTCCTCTTGGGTCCTGCCCAGCTTCCGGTGGGCCAGAAGAATGGCTCGGATCCCTCCCCCACAATCCTTCCGGTCCTTGAAGGCCGCTGCCTTGGCCTGTCCCCCCCCCCACCCCCATCCCTGCTCCAGGCTAAGCATCCCCAAAGCCTCCCCCAGGCCTTCCTCCAAACCCTGTACCACGTCTTCTCCACGGAGGGGCTCCAGAACCGAACCCAAATGGGTCCAACACAGAACCTAACAGGGCTGCTGCTACCTCTCCATGGGAGCCAGCTAGGCGAAGACCTGGATTCCAATCCAGCCTCAGACACTGACCACTGCCTGGCCCTGGGCTGGGCATCGGACCTCAGCCTGCCTCGGTATACTCATTTGTAAAATGGGGACAGCATTGGCCCCTCCCTCCCAGGGCTGAGGAGCCGTGGCAGACCTCACAGAGAGAAGCTCCTTGTCCCAAGAGCTCCAGGAGAGCAGCGGCCCCACCTTGATTCAGCCCCAGCCCGCTGGACAGCCATTAAGTCCCCTCAGAGAAGCTTCTGTCTGGCCACCGTCCTCCAGGCTGCTGCCAGCAGAAGCGGCCGAGGGAGTCCAAGCACAAGCCAAAGGCTCTCTCTGAGGCCCGAAGCCCCATGTTCCGGCCTGCCCAGGCTCTTTGCGCCCCTGGATCTGCCCTCCAGGGTGGCCCTTTGGACCTCGTCTTGGGGCAGCGGCTTCCCCATCTTTCGCCCTTTCACACAGTAGGTGCTCAACAAGCGTCCTTTCACCGGGTTCCATCGAGGCGCCCCCTCCGGGCTCCAAAGCCTCAGAAAACCATGTGGCGAGCCCCCAGCCTCGGGCCCAAAGCCTGGGGCATCTGCTTCTGCTGGCCACCCGCAGGCTGACTCAGACATCCCGAGGAGACGCCAGCTCAAAGCTTTCCCCCCCCCCCCAGCTCAGGGCACCAAATGGGGCACGTTGGCAGCGGTTGGCAGCAAACAAGAAATGGACGCCATTTCCAAGTAGAGCCACGATTCAGGCCCCCATGCTGGCCCCTCCCCAAGATGAGCCTCCTCCACCGGGCCAGACTTCCGAAAGGACTCCGGAAAAGCCTGAGAAAAAGCCCCGCCCTGGAGGAGCGCCCGCTCTGTCAGAGGGAGAGCCCACAGCCACGAGAGGGGGATCAGTGTCTGTGGCATCAGTGGGCAGACGAGGCGACGTCACCATCCAGACGGCCTCCGATTCCTCTTAACTTTCCACAACCCTTAAAGAAGCCCTTGTAAAGGGGGAAACAGTCAAAGAAATAAGACAAAACCAAAGTGTGGATGCAGGAAATTATAATGTGGATAGACGTGGGGGCGGGCAGAAAACCACACTCCGACCCCCACAGAAAGACCAAAAGCAAGGCGGGAGTTTCCTCCCCACAAACACCCACACACGGCCCTCGAGGAAGACAAGCACCTTTACGGAATTAAGGAAGAATGAAATAATGTCTTCAGTGTTCCAGGTTAGGTGGAACCAATACAAGATGGATGGCAGCACTAGCCCAGAAATCCACGGCATTCACACGGGGCCAAGAGGATCCTCTCCAGAAACAAAGAAAGTGCTAACAAAAATATGTAGAAAAAATAACAACCACTGATGGATCGTTCTATGGTGCTTTAACATTTGAGAGCCTTCAAAGGGATTTCGCAAAGCACATTATGTGTCATTTAGGGCGAATCTTCGAATAATCCTACAAAGGAGACGCGACATTATCCTCATGTCAGGCCAAAGTAAGGTGACCTGCCCAGGGTCACGCCATTAGTGAATATCTTCATTAAGATTTGAACTCGGATCCTTCCAACTTCAAGTCCAACACTCTACCCACTATGCCATACTGCCTCTGTGCTGTACAAGGCTATCGAGGGAAACCATGAAGAAAAAGAAGAGGCTCGTAGAGCAGATCTTAAATTATATACCAGAAAACATTAATAATCCAAATAGTCTGGTGGAGGGTTTTCAAAGATAAAAATCAACCAACGGGACAGCCTGGATCGTGCAGAACCAGAAACAAAGGCACAAGATGGCTGCAGTGCTCGACTCAGCAAAAATAGAGAAGCTGCAGAAGGACCTCCAGGCGGCTCTAGGTTGGACCTTCATCTCCCACAATAGAACAAGAGATCGGGGTTTGCCGCAGCCCGGAGGGGCCGGCAGAGCTGAGGAGAACCTTGGGACGAAGAACACCGAATGGCAGAGATCAGAGGGACCCGCAGGCAGAAAGCGAGGAAGGGCCTTAGAACAGGGGTGTCAGCGCTGAGAAAGCACCTAGAACAGGAAAGACAGTGGCCGAGCTAGAACATAAACCACTCGGGGCAGAGCTGGGAGAGCAGAGTCAGAGGTGAGGTGGGTGGCGGAGCCACAGAACCCAGAGGAGCCTCAGAACCCGGAATACAGCGTGGCTGCCTAGGAGAGAGATTAGGCTGTAGCATTGGGAAGGCCGGAGCTGGGAGGCGGCGGCTGATGGCCAAGTCCTGGGGATACAACAACCAACGGGAAGCCCCCCCCAGGCCTCCAGGAGCTGGCAGGCTACCGCAGCACAGCAGGCGGCCGGGGTACAAAGGGAGGCACCGTCCCTGGGCAGGGCTGGAAGGAAGTGAGGGATTCCTGGAGGCAGAGGGAAGGGAGGAGACAAGGAATTCCAAGCCTAGGAGGTACCCGTGGCAAAGGCCTGGAGGTGGGAAATTCGTGCTGGATGTGGAGAATGGCCCGGTCTGGTTAGACCGAATGGGCGGCTCCTCTCTGATTCGGCCATCAGCTCTGTGCCAAAGCTTCCATCCGCCCATGGATCTGCGCCTCTCCTGAGTCCCAGCGCAGCCCTCACAGCCCGGCCTGCCTCCTGGCACCCAGTCACCGTCACAGCCTCCTCCCCAGCACGGTGGGGCTCTTTGCTTTCCTGCTCATTCTCTTCCCCATCTCTCTGTCTCTGTGTGTGTGTCTGTCTCTGTCTCTGTCTCTGTCTCTCCTCCACTTTCCTTCGCCACCCTGGGCCCTCCCTCATGCCTGCGCGCAGCCAGCTGAGCCTCATCAGCCACGAGGCCACGGGCCAGCCCTACTCGGTGTCTGAGGTCGGATTTGAACTCAGACCTTCCTGACCCCAGAGCCGGCCTTCTGTCCACTGTGCCGCCCGGCTTCTCAGGCCCTGCCGCCGGCTCTAGCCTGGCTCTCCTCTCCCAGCCATCCTCTGGCCAGCTGTTCAAACGCTCTTCCTAAAGCCCAGCCGTCTGACGTTCCTCACTTCCGTCAAGCTGGACTCTGCTGCGGCCTCCATCCGGGCCTCAGATCGGCTCCTCCCCAGGAGCCCAGCGCGGCCCCCCCAGCAGAACCAGAGCCCTGACGGGACGGTTCAGGCTCGGCCTCAGGAAAAGCCTGATTGGAGCTGTCCAGCTCTGGGCGTGCTGCCTCCGCCCCGCCCCCTCAGCACGCAGCAGCCCCGCCCACGTGTGAGCGCTCCGGACATGCTCACGTGTGCACGCACGTGCCAAAGGAACACCGGAACCCCTCTGAGCCCCGCAGTGCTGTGAGGGACACGCGAGGCCGACGCTCCCCGCGAAGCCCCAGGACAGGCCCTGGTGCTGGCCTGGGGGAGGCGCCGAGGGGCATCCGCGGTGATGAGCCTGACAGACAGACACACAGACACACACACAGACACACAGAGAGACCGAGAGCCAAAGGCAGGGGGAGGGAAGGAGATTGATGGCGCCTCGAGCTCTGTCCCAGGAAAAGGCGGGAAAGGAGAAGGAGAGGAAGGCAGAAAGGGAGGGAAGCGGGAGGCGGGCGGAGGAAGGAACAGCCGCCGAGGGAAACAGCCCACCAGGGCGGCCAGCTTTTCGGTTCCAAATTCTCCTCCGAGGACAGCTGGGTAGCTCAGTGGATGGAGAGTCAGGCCTGGAGACGGGAGGTCCTGGGTTCAAATCCGGCCTCAGACACTTCCCAGCTGTGTGACCCTGGGCAAGTCACTTGACCCCCATTGCCCACCCTTACCACTCTTCCACCTATAAGTCAATACACAGAAGTTAAGGGTTTAAAATCAAACAAACAAACAAATTCTCCTCCGACTCCTATTTCCGGGGCCTTTGGCCAGTCCCCTACCGGCAATATTTGCGATGCAAACCCAGCCCTGAGACAGCCCCGGCTCGTCATCTCTTCTGCAAACAAGAAGGCAGCTCCGGAGCCCTGAGACCAGCCAACCCGGCCAGGCACACCCGACAGCCCAAGGCCCCCCGTGCCCAGCCCCCCAAGGTTGGGCTCCTCCCCGACTCCTCAGCCGCCCCTTGGGAGCAGAAGCAGCCAGATTTCCGGGTCTCGCCCCGCTAATCAGAGAATGCCCTCATTTGAATACATTTGCATATCGAATTCTAACGCCCTGCCGCCAGCTCGAGGCCCGGCCTGACGGGCTTCCCCCAGAGCAGGAGCCCATCAGGTGGAGAGGGCGGAGCCGGGCTCCAGGGCTGGAAGGGGCAGAGGGGGGCCTTCCTGAGCACAGCCGCCCCCACATCTCACCTGCCACCTTCCACTGGCCCCGGCTGCGGCCCTGCCAGCCTTCCCTCCCCCACAAGGGTCAGATGGCCCGGCAGGCGAGGAAGGAAGGGAGGGGCCGGGCCGAGACTGACCTGAGCCTCCCCAGGGCTGAGGCCAGCCTGTGGGCCCGGCTCTCCCGCTGCCTCCTGGGGGACTCTGGCCTGGCACCTCCCTTCTCTTCTGAGCCCCTCCAGACCTCCTGGCTCCTGGGCTCCCCCCAGCAGGGACCCCTCTCTGCGCCGAGTCCAGGTAGCGGAGCCCCGCCCCCCTCCCCCCCTCCCCCCGGGGCTGCTGGACAGGTGGATGGCGCGGCAATGGGCCTGGGCAGCCCGGCTCACCCCTAGCACAAGCTCCGGCAGCCGAGGCAGGCAGCGCGGGCTAAGAACCTGCTTTGGGCCCAGCCGGCTCCCTCGTTCTCAAGGCTCTCCCTGACCCCCCCCCAGGGGACATGACGGTGACAAGGCCCAGCCTGGCTCCGAACAGGGGCCGGGCGGGCTTGAGCTGCTCCTCAGAGGCCTCTGGGGGGAGCCAGGAGGTCCTGACCCGCCTGGGCCTGACAGCCTCGCCAGCTCACCTTCATGCAGGGAGCCCATGGCACTGGGTGCCTCTAGAAGCCCCCCTGTGGGGCGGAGACAAGCCGAGAGAATGAGAGGGGCCGAGCCCCGCCGCTGGCGCCTGGAGGAAGCGGGAGCCCCCTCGGCATCCCGGATCTGCAGAGGCCCAGGAGGAGGCTGGCCAGCCTCCCAGAAGAGCCAGCTCGGTCAGAGGCCGGAAGGCTCTCTGCCTCCCGGGCGGTGCTCCGCCGGGCCCGGAATGGCTGCTAGCCCAGCAGCCCCTCCACAGGGTTCCTGGCCCGAAGAAGGTGGCCCTCGAGGCTGCCCATCCCCCACTGGCACAGCTCTCAGGGGGAGGAAGCTGATCCTTCCAGCCAGCCAGAAGACCAGGCTAAGTGGCCGTCACAGGCCGGCCCGGACCCTCATTTCTCGGCAGGCTGCCCTCCGGGATTCTCCAGCACAGCCCACAGAGCCCTTCATGCTCGATGATCCCTTCAGCCCTGAACCAGCCCCTCCCAAGGAGCCTCCACTGAGGGAGGCCTCCGTCTGGGCACGAGCCCCATTTCTCCATCGTGCCACCTGCTGATGCCTCCCCTCATGTGCCGCCTTCGCCCGTAGCATGAGAGCTCCCTGCGGGCACGAACTTTTCTCTTTGCCTTTTTTTGTATTCCCGGCACCTAGGAAGTGCCCGATGGGCGGCTCCCGTGCCCTCCTTCTCTTCCCTTCCCCAGGCTGGCCAGCCCCAGCACAGCATTGCCCAGCTCCCGCTCCGGCTCGGACTCCAGGCCTTTCACCACACTGGCTGGCCGCCTTTGGCCCGTGTCCCAGTCACCTGCCTCCCGGGGTCACCGCTGCACGGCGGGCCCTCTGCCCAGGCTTGCCAGGCCCGTTTTCCGTCATTTTTCTCTCTCTCAGATGGCTCTCTGAGAAACAGAGGCCTGAACTCGCAGCCAGGATCCCAGGGAGGACGTCCTAATTAGCAGCGCTTCCTCCTGGCCTCGGCTCCTGCCAACCCTCTCAGGTCCAGGGGCCCCTTTCAATGCTCCCCTCCTGCGCGTGGGGTTCCCCCATCCAGTTTCCACTGCAAAGAAACCCTTCTGTTCGGCTGGATCCAGCCTGGGGCCAGCCTGCCAGCGGCCAGAGCAGCTGCCTCCTCCGCCTGCCCCCCAACTCCTCCGAAGAGCCCCAGTGCATCCTGGGAAACCACACCTCTACCTCCTCCGCTTCATGGGGAGCAGGGCCCCTGCACCCTCGGGCCCAGCGCCCTGCAGATCCCGGTGCTAGCGGGCAAAGGGCCCGCGGAAAGAGTCCCACCTCCCATCTCCATGACTCTGGCCTGGGTAGGACAAGCAGGCCCAGCCCCATTTGCAGACGAGGAAACTGAGGCCTCCAGTCACTGTTGGAGTAAGGCCTTGAAGGTGGCCTCCTGTGAGCCCGAGCTGTGGAGGGGCAGGGAAGGCCCCAGCCCTCTCGGGCCGCCCACGTTCGGCTTCTCGTGCACTTACTACAAGGGAACAAGCCTGGCCCTGGCCAGAGCCGAGGGGGGAGGGGGATTTGGATGGGCCAGGCCTGAAGAAAGTGCCGGGGAGGCCGGAGAGGGAGACTCTGCAGAGTCCGCTTCCTGCTCCTTCCCTCCAGGCCCCTCCGGACAGCTCACAGTCCAGCCCGCTCCCTCCCTGCAGTTCTCCCCCTTTAAAGGATAACTGGCCCGGCATGCCCAGGAAGTCTCCCCCAGGACCCCCTTCAGGAGCCCCCAGTGAGCACCGGGAGTGCCGGGAGGCAGAGAGGGCTTTGGCTCAAGGATCTCGTCCCTGCCTCGCCCACCCTGGGCCCACTCGGGCCTATTACCCAGGAGGCGTTTGTCCAGTTTACCAAGCAGCACAAGCTCCGCCCCGTGACGCCTGCCTGACAGCCACCGGCTTGGGCGCCATCTCCTAAAGGCCAGAAGAGCTCCGGGAGGGCCCCATCATCTTCCAGATGACGGAGCTGAGAGGCAGAGAAAGGAGCTGGTCAATGGCTGAGGCGGGACTTGAATCCACTTCCTCCCGAGGTCTCCAATCACTACTCCGTTCTGTCTCTGGTCTAGACACTTAGGATATCCTCTACCTTGCAAGGTGGATCAGCCAGAGAGCAGCTCTCAGGCTCAAGATAGGCAGGTAAACAAAGGACAGAGTCCCGGACCCAGAATCAGGAAGACCTGAATTCGAATCCAGCCTCAGATACTACTCGCTGTGTGATACTGGGTAAGTCACTGCACCTCTATCTGCCTCCATTTTCTTAACTGTAAAATGGGCATAATACAATGGTGCCCACCTCCCAGAGTTGTTTCCAGGACCCAAATCAAAAGAGATAACATTTGTGAAACATTCTACAAGCCTTAATGCCCTATGCAAATGGCTATTACTACTACTACTACTACAACTACTACTACTACTACTACTACTACTACTACTACTACTACTACTACTACTACTACTACTACTACTACTACTACTACTNNNACTACTACTACTACTACTACTACTACTACTACTACTACTACTACTACTACTACTCTGTGGCTTCCTTTGTCCTGAAATTCCAGCTCCTTAGCCTCAGCCATTTGTTTCCCTCTAATGGTCTTCTGGAGGATACAATTAGGGCTCCTGAATGAACTGGAATCCCAACCAATCAGAAAGCGTTTAGGAAGTGCCAGGCCCAGAAGGCAAACCCGGAGTCCCTGGCCTCCAGGAGCCGACATTCCGATCTGGAAGGCATCATGGAAAGAAAGGAGCTCATTCAAGACACAGCAGTAAGAGGTGGCAGGATGATCTCGTAGGGGAAGGCCCTGACCTCGGTGATGGGGGGCAGCTCCCACCAGGAAAGGCCTCTCACACCAGGCAGGACCTGAGCCAAGTCTTGAAGGAAGACTTGGGGAGGAAATCAGGGAGGAAAGGTAAGGAAGAAGAACAGCCCAGGGACAGCGGACAGAGATGGCGGAACAGCAGAGGGCTGTTGGGAAGGTAGGAAGGCACCAGGTTTAAAGGAGGCAGGCTGGGTGGCCAGCCCTGTCCATGGTGCTGACGGCTCCAACAGGCACATGCCGGCCTGTAGCCTTAGTCCATGCCTTCCTCTTCCCTTTCTAAGTCTTGGAAGTTCTTGGTCTGCCTCATAATGGACTAGTTTGGCTCTCACAGGAAGTCTGTGTGTCCTCCGCCCTGAGCCCGCGCCCACCGCAAACTGTCCCTGCTTTTGCTTGGCCTCCGCACGGTCACCTCATGCCAGATTGGACCCCAAAAGGCTCCTCTGTGGAGATAACAGGAGAGGAATTCGAATGCTAGACAAGGCCAAGGCCCGTCTCCCCACGCCACAACTCTGCCTGCCACACAGCCCCGACCACTGAGCCAGGCTGCCAAGCACCCTTTGCATTCTGTGTGATTAAGTCCTGAAAAGGAGTCTTGAGCTCTTTTCCCTTTAAAGGGGCAGCCCTGGCTCCTTCCTCTCCCTCCAGCTGAGAGGGGTGCACAGCCTCTTCCTCCTTCAGGTATATTCGAAAGAGTCCTCAATCCCCGCCTCCTTCCCATGAAGAATGTTGGAGCCCAACGTGCTGCTGAAGCTGGCCGCAGCCCTCTGCAGTGTTCTAGAGGAGGACGCCTCAATCCAGGCCCACACTGATTAGGCGCCTGCTGTATAGAGCACCCCATGCCAGGCACTGGGCACCGGCTCCTGAGGAGGGGGCACGGATCATGGAGGACAGCCAAGCCCTGCTCTCTCAGGGAGCTCCAAGTCAGGAGGGGCCCGAGAACACATATGATGGCCTGGAAGCACACCAGAGCCGGCCATTCCTCCATCCTCTGGGAAGGATCTCTGCGTGCTGCTGATGTGGGCTGACAGGCAGTCATGGGGCCGGCGGGCTCCTCAGCCTCGGAAATCTGGCCTTTCTCGCTAGTTAGCAAACCTGGACTCTCAGCATTGGTCAAGCATGAGTTGTAGATTGTTCAGATCTCCACTGTGTGTGCCGGATCGGGAGCGGCCCGTGCTTTGTGCCTTCTGTTTTTTTTTTAATAATTTTTATTTTTTAGAAAAATTAACATGGTTACATGATTCGTGCTCTTTTCCCCCTTCACCCCCTCCACCCCCCCTCCATAGCCAATGCGCATTTCCACTGGTTTTAACATGTGTCATCAATCAAGACCTATTTCCAAGTTGTTGATAGTTGCCTTGGGGTGGTAGTTTCAAGTCTACATCCCAAATCATGTCCACCTCAGCCCGTGTGTTCAAGCAGCTGTTTTTCTTATATGTTTCCTCTCCCACAGTTCTTCCTCTGAATGTGGGTAGCGTCTTTTCCATAAGTTCCTCAGGATTGTCCCGGGTCATTGCGTTGCTGCTAGTAGCAACGTCAGTTACATTCGATTGTGCTACAATGTATCCGTCTCTGTGTACAATGTTCTTCTGGTTCTGCTCCTTTCACTCTGCATCAGTTCCTGGAGGTCTTTCCAGTTCACGTGGAATTCCTCCAGTTCATTATTCCTTTGAGCACAATGGCATTCCATCACCAGCAGATACCACAATTTGTTCAGCCTTCCCCAACATGCCTTCTCTGTTTTATTCACTGCTTGTATTGTTCTTGGAGAGCTCGCTCTGACCAGTGACGACAAGGTGGCCAATGGAGGACTCTGGAACCTGCCCCCTGGGGACTCCTCCCCAAAACATCCCTCCTCCTGAGTTTAGAAAGGGAGATGCTCTGCTCCCAGGAGCCTGGAAATATGCTAACCCTGATCCACTCCTTAGAGGAAGCTGCTATCCTGAAGTAGAGCTACTATTCCATGCTATCAGCCCCATAGAGGCTACTCTACTAGCCCAAGGGTTTGTCCATCCACCCTCAGGCCACTGATTATCCCCTAAACCAGTGATGGGCAAACTATGGGTCCCAGGGGCCAGATGAGGCCCCTTGAAATGTTCTATCCACCCTGCAACATTCTTCCTATTCTGACAAATACAATGAGTAGGATACAATAGAATGAAACTTCGAAAGTGTTGCCTTAGAAACAGACTGACAGAGGAGTATTGCCTTTCCTTTGGCCCCTTCTTTAAAAAGTTTGCCCATCACTGGCCTAGACTATTCCACCAGCTACTGGACTGTTATTCCACTTAAGCCTCTTCTTCAAATAAAATCCTTATCTTGTGGACTGAATGGAGTTGGAATCTCCCATTCTTGGGGTGAGACCCTACTGTAGACTTGGGGATGTTTCTCCCACATCAGTACCACATTTAGAGCTTTACAGTGCTTGTTTGCTCAGCCTGTTTCCTTCTCTGTCAAAGGAGACAATACAAAGTGCTATATTTATGCCCAAATGGTTATTATGAGGCTTTCAAGGAAGTAGTGGAGGCAAAAGGCTTCTCAAAGAGGGCAGCACCAGAAGAATTTGGACCTTCATTAAAGCATTTTAAAAAGCTAGTGACACCTATCAGATTAGTGAATATGACAGAAAAAGGAAAGTGATAAATGTTGGAAAGGATGTAAGAAAACTGGGACACTAATACACTGCTGGTGGAGTTGCAATCTGATTCAACCATTCTGGAGAGCAATTTGGAACTATGCTCAAAGGACTCTACGACTGTGCGTAACCTTTGACCCATCGAAACCATTACTAGTTCTGTATCCCAAAGAGACCCCAGCAAAGGGAAAGGACTCTTTGCATCAAAATATGTATCTCAGCTCTTTTTGTGGTAGCAAAGAATCGGACATTGAGGGGTCGTCCACCAGTTGTGGAATGGCTGAGCAAGTTGGGGTCTGGGAGAGCGATGGAAGACTCTGAGGAATGACAAGCAGGACGTCTTCGGGACAATCTGGAAAGACTTCCAGGAACCGATACAAAGTGAAAGAGCAGAACACGGAGAACATTGTCCACAGTAACAACGATGTTGTAAGGATGGACAACTGTGAATGACCTGCTTCTCCTCAGCGATGCAGTGATCCAGGACCCGTGATGCAAAATGCCATCCGCCCGCTGAGAAAGCACCGCCGGAGTCTGAACGCAGACTGGACGGAAACTTCCTATATTTCATTTTCTCTCTTCTTCCTTCTCATTTGAAATCCCTTCCACAAAATGACCAATATGGAAAATGTTCTACATGACTGACTGCACACGTAACCATCTAAGTCAGACTCAGGAAAAGGGAGGAGCAGGGAGGGAGGGAAAGAGGGAAAGAGGGAGAGAATTTAAAGCTCAAAACTTAAAAAAAAAACAGATGTTTAAAAATGTCTTCACGTGGGCAGCTGGGTAGCTCAGTGGATTGAGAGCCAGGCCTAGAGACAGGAGGTCCTGGGTTCAAATCCGGCCTCAGACACTTCCCAGCTGTGTGACCCTGGGCAAGTCACTTGACCCCCATGGCCCACCCTTACCAATCTTCCACTTATAAGTCAATACACAGAAGTTAAGGGTTTAAAATTTAAAAAAAAAAAGTCTTCACGTGTGGTCGGGGGGCGTTAGCATTAATTTTAAAATAAAATAAAAACAGAAATTTTAAAAAATAAAAATAAACTTTGCTGAACAAAGCTTAAGCTGCTGAATGCCAAAGATAGATAGATAGATAGATAGATAGATAGA
>NW_025392887.1:0-3412 GCF_016433145.1 Gracilinanus agilis
AAAAAAAAAAAAAAAGCAATGGAGTTCAGAATGCAACCCAAAATGACATACCCTGAAAATCAGAAATTAACCATAAATGAAAAAAAGAAGTTCAATAATAAAACAACATTTGAAACATTCTTAGAAAGAAAAACAGACTTGAAGAAAGTATGTGCTTCTTGAATTCCCCAGATGATAGAAATACAGGAGAGGTGAATGAATGCAGCACCCAAAGATAGCATAGCACAGAGATCTATCTGTAAGAGACTCTACTAAATGTGCACAAGGAAAGAGAAGTGAAGGTAGAAATAAAGTGGAGATAACATAGACAGGTAGGCCTGGGGCATTATGGATAGAGCCTGTTGATATCCTGCCTACAGGTGAATAGATATTGGTTTGGTTTGTGTATGTGACTATATTATAAAATTAGAAACTGCATGAAAAGGAGGGAAGCAAAGGGAAAGAGGGGACTGTGTGATGTGGCCAAGCCAAATCAAGGACTAGCAATGAGAGTAAGGTCATCTCAGGAAGAGAAAAGCCCACAGAGAAGTCAGAAAAGAGGAGGAGAAAAGTATTTAAAAATGAGGGAGGTGGGGTAGCTGGGTAGCTCAGTGGATTGAGAGTCAGACCTAGAGACGGGAGGTCCTAGGTTCAAATCTGGCCTCAGACACTTCCCAGCTGTGTGACCCTGGGCAAGTCACTTGACTCCTATTGTCCACCCTTACCACTCTTCCACCAAGGAGCCAATACACAGAAGTTAAGGGTTAAAAAAAATGAGGGAGGAAAGATGGAGACTTTGCTTTGGTGGTGAAATGAGTTTCCACTAATGAATGCCCCTTTTGGCAAAAAGAGATGTTCTAGGAAGGGAAATGGAAACCTTGTCCTGGGTGTTGTCTGAGATACTGAAAAGCCCATTTGTCTAATTAGGAGAGGGTGAGTTGGAATTCTTGGGGGCAACTTACAGGAGTGGAAAACATAGAGCAAGGGAGGATACTTTGAGACAAATGGGGAGAAAAGGCTAGCAGTGGGGAGGGTATAATGGGATCCACAATCAGGGATGTAATGGGTAGGGGATGGTACTGTGAGACAGCCTCCTGCCTGCCACCTGAAAGAATGGTTCTGGAAGTGAAGCCTAATGGAAAAGAGGAATCTCTGTGTGTGGCTCTACAAAGTTGTAGTATAAACTGTATAGAGGAGAGCCCAGAATGGATTCCTTGGATTGGACACTGAAAGGAAGTCATCAGTAAGAAGAAAATGTCTGTATACAATAAATTATATATAGCAGCACTTTTTTGTGATAGCAAAAAATTAGAAACAAAGTAGATGTCCATTGATTGGGGATGGCTTAACAAGATGTGTGTGTGTGTGTGTGTGTGTGAATTATAAATATTTGAAGATTTGTTACTATACTGTAAGTAATAATTTATATGATGAATATGGAGAATCATGGAAAGGTCTACATGAATTGGTACAGACTGAAATAAGTAGAACCATGAAAGCAGTATTGTATACAATAACTACAAGGCAAATGGAAAGAATAACGACACCTCCAAAAAAATCAAAAGTAAATATAACAAAATTATAAAGATCCAAATACGACTTAAATGAAGAGTTATGAGGACATACTTAGACCACCCTTTGTGAAGGTGGGAGGTAAGTAGGTGTTGTTTTTGGACATTTTTAATGTATTGATCAGTTGTGCTCATTTTTACTCTTTTTGTTTTTTATTTTGTCTTTCAAAAATATTTGTATAGAGGATGGCTCTCTGGGAGATCAGGGAAGGATACTAAGGATGAATGTGATGATATAAAAAATAAAAGACATAAAAAATCATTTTTTTAAATAAAGAAACATCATTGAGATCAATTTTGCCACCTGGTGCAAGCTCTTAAAGAGGGTAAAATTATAAAATGAGGAATAGAAATAGAAAAAAATCTAATCTCTTCATTGTTTTTCTTTTTTTTTAAGACAGTTGTATCTGATTCCCTGTGGCCCTAGGGACAACAAAAGAGAAATCGAGTACCAAAGGCAACAAGGCCTCCAGGTACAGAGAATGTTCTTCCCTAAATGGGAGGTTATTGATCCATCATCAGGGAATTATTGGGCATCTATACTTTCAATTTGATTTTAAACATGGAGGTTCAGGGCTTGGCAAAGAACCTGCTTTATGATCTATAATCACACACGTCTTGGATAATCACATCTTCTTAGAGTCAGAACAGAATATACCAGAGATATTTTTAAAACACTCCCAAGGAGAAGATTCTAAACATTCCCTTGATCATCTCATTTCAATATTTCTGGCTAAATTGAACTATCAAAAAAATCCCCCTTACATCTAACCTCATCATATCCAATAAATAATGTATATTAAACACTTTCCAAAACATTCAATCACTACATAAATTGCAAAAACAACAATAATACACAAAAATAAAACATCATTTCAGTTACATGAAATTGAAAAGCTTTTGCATATACTTTAGTTAGCAAGTATTTGCATAGCTCTTTAAAGTTTGGATTCAAAAATCTATTACTATTACTATTCCTATTTTATAGCTGAGAAAATTCAGTTAGACAAGTAATCAAATGACTTGCTCAGGGTCACACAGTATCAGAGAAAAAGTTTGAACTCAGATCTTTCAGTGCTCAATCCACATAACCATGGAACTGTCTTAAATGATTCAAAATAAATGTAACTTGATAAGGGAAAAAGATGTCAGTTAGGAAAATATTCTATATATCAGATATCATTGATAAGGATCTGATATAAAAGATATACAGGAAACCAACGTAAATACCGTCAATAAACATTCTGCAGTGGATAAATAAACAAAGGATAGGCATAAACTTCTCCACAAAAGAATTGAAATTATTGAGTCATAAAAAAGATTGCTCCAAATCACCAATAATAAAAAGAATAAAAATCAAAACAACTCCGAGATTTCACCCAACACCCAAGAAAATTGGTATATGAAAAAAAAGAGATAGGAATAGTCACTGTTGGAGGAAGTTCAGAAAGACAGACACACATATTGTTGATGGAGTTGTATAGTAGCAATTTGAAATGATGTTTTTTAAAAAGTGATTAAAATATCTATAAGTTTTTAATATTTATAAGATATTTCACTGCTAGGCGTACATCCCATAGAGGATAAAAATAGAGTCTCATATACACCAAAATATTTATAGTAACACTTTTCATGGTAACAAAGAATTGGAAACAAAGTAGATGCCCACTGATTGGGGAATGGTTAAGTAAATGATAGTAAGTGATGGTGATGGAATATTACTGTGCCATTAAAAAATTTATTAAGAATTCCAAGAAACAGGAAAAGATCAGAAAACAATAAGCAATAAATAGTAAAATATAAGGGAAAGAACAACGAAGGGAAAGGAAGGCAGGAAGGAAGGAGCAAGGAAGGAAGGAAGG
>NW_025392888.1:0-3787 GCF_016433145.1 Gracilinanus agilis
CCTCCCCCTACGCTTTCTATTGGGATTGGACACGCAGGCTAAGGGAGGGCGCTGGAGGTGACATATATGTGAGCCCTTCCAAAGAGGAGGGGAGTGAGGCAGCGGCTGGTTTGGTGAAGGGGGGCTGAGGGAGCTTCGCTGGTTCGTGACCGAGACTGTTTGAAGCAATCCAGCAGCTCCACGAAAATTCCTAGTGGGTTGGACACTTACAAAGGGGAACCAAGGACTGAGTGGAAATGGTTACGGGTTAAGGACTAATGGAAAGAGAACATAAGGCGAGAATAAAGACAAGCAGACATAGAAAGTTTTGGGATAAGGTAGACAGACAATGAGTAAGTTCTGATGGTCAAGAGCTTAGATGGTTCACAGCTCTGATGGTCAAGAGCTTCTTGGTTAGGAGCTCTGATGGTTAAGAGCTTCCTTGCCAATTGTCCTATAGCTACTTTTATTGGGGTTACAACCCTATATGGGGGGAAGGAGAGAGCCAAGTGGTCTGATACATACGTAATCATCAGGAGATACAAACTGTTGGAACCTGCAATAACAGGTAGAGCAAACATCTAGATCAGCAGTCCATGAGGCCTGAGATCTTGATACAAATGCTGATTGATTGAAGGTAAGGCCAGGAGCCTGAGATAACTGACCAGTCTGCCAGAGTGTGGCCTTAGGGAAGGGCCAGGAATTTGGCAAGGTTGAGGTTCAGTTTAACTCAAGGTTACAGAAATCACTCATAAGCAATACAAGACTCATTTTTTTGAGCACTCTTAAAATAATATCAAGATTAATGTATACCTGGATTGCTACACTGTTCCACGTGGTGAGTTTAAAGACTGAATCTTCCTGAACTTCTATTAAGAAACTTCCTTTTATAAACTGTAAATGAAGTTTGCTCCATCCACCTCCAGGCCTTGGGCCCTTTAGCCCTTGGCTGAGGATTAAGATCTACCTGGACTAATCAGTGAGATAAATTCTTATTGTCTCTCTCTCTTCTCATGTAAATAAATTTACATAAAAGTCAATTTTGATTTGAGATTTTTCTTAATCGTAGATTGATAACAGTTCAATCCTCTGGCGACCATCTTTAATATATTGAACCCATAAAACCCCTTTTCCTCCTTACACTTTGGCAGACCACTTAGGTGGTGCCGTGACTCTCAATCTTCTGCTATCTTCTTGCCTCTTCTTTTACTCTGTAAACCTCAACACAGCTGAAAGAGGGAAGTTCAAATTTTTTCTACTTTTACCTTAGAATAAATAGCACACAGCCTTTTGAAATTTAGCGGCTCGGCCCTAAAACCCCACCTGGGGAATTGGTTCCCAAACCACCCCCTTCCATGTCAGGAAACACCCTGGAGAGAGTATTAGCCGACCCTCAGATTTTGGCTAGTTTGCCTTACTGGACACGAACAGGCTGCTCATTTCTTGGTTAACTGTGGGCTACACCTAGAGAAAAGCTTTAAAAACCTCTCAGAGCTGTTATATTTAAAAATGATGAAGGCTGATATTATGAGGATAACTAATATTTTATTTAGGCCCATGTTGATAGAATAAAATCAACTACATGCCTGTTAAAATTTCAAATTGCCACTTCAGGCATTCCATTCCATACCTTCCCTAACCTTTTCTACGTCCCCCCAGAGAGCACTCTCGGGTAGCAAAGAGAGAGCCCGCCTCCACTGACCCCAGGAGTCTTATATCCTTCTCTTACATCATCACACGTCCTGTAGGCCTCCACTTAATGTAGTTTCCAAAGTCCCCAAAACGTCCACAGGAATTTTGTCATATATCTGCATATCTTAAGGCTCAAATGAGTCCCAAATACCTCTAAATGGAACCCCAGAACTGGCTACCCCTCCACAAGTTCCTCTTCAACAGCTTGAAAACCAGTCACCTACCCTTCCTCTCCCTCATCCTATTGTGGGACCACGAACCATGAAGAAATCACCTCTGCCATTGTTCCTGGATGGACTGTGTCAATCTAAGCCTTTATGGCCTATGGCCCCACTCGCCATCCCTGCTGCCTTCTGGACCAAAATGGGCACCACTCCTCTGTGTGTGGTCTTCTCCACTGGAATGTAAGCTCCACGTGGGCAGGCGTTCTGTTTGCTTCTGTTTGTATTCTTAGTGCTTAGCATATAGTAAGCATGTAATAAATGCTTTTTCATTCATTCATATGTTGCCTTCTAGGGAGTTTGGAAGTGAGATGGCAGAGTTCTTTGTTTGTCAGTGATTCTCTTTTCACAAGTACATGCGTGCGTGCGTGCGTGTGTGTGTGTGTGTGTGCGTGTGTGTGTGTGTGTGTGTGTGTGTGTGATGACAGGAGTCTGAGACCTCCTCTAGGAACTCTGTAAAGAAATGGCTAGGCTGCCCATCACTAGGATCTTGGTAAGACTCCAGGAAGGGGGTGGAAAAGTTTGAGTCTTGAACTCCCTTCCCCACCCCTAAGAATTCCAGAATTAGGGTTCTGACTATGAGGCTTCCTCCACCCACCTCCTACCTTCATAGATGGAAGCTGAAACCCAGAAAACTCTCTGAGAAGCCATTTCAGTTTATTTCAGCAGTCATTATGTAAGCACCTACTATGTGCTAAACACCATGTCCCTCTCTAAGCAGAGACCCTGGCTTTGTATTGTACCCCAAACAATTGATAACATCATGTGAGTTCCCCTTCTCTCTTCCTCACCTCCTATCACTCAGGGGCTTTTGGCTACTCTCCCCTTCTTTACAGCTGTCTCCCATGATGAAGTAGTCTGACTCCTGACCAAGCCCAACCCCTCCACCTGCTCAAGCAATCCTATGCCATCTCACCTCTCCAACAAATCCCTCCCTGCCATTCATCCACACACTATCACTTATTTTCTTTTTTTTCCCCTTGCTTTTGGTTTTGCACTCTTACCTTCCATCCTAGAATCAATAGCATGTAATGGTTAGGCAGTGGGGGTTAAGTGACTTATCTAGGGTCACACAACTATGAAGTATCTGCCACCTTGTGTTTCTTGATCCCTTATTTTCAATCTCTCCTGCCTACAAACATGCCCACATCACCCCCATCCTGAAAAACCTTCACTGGTCCTTCCTTCCCCACCAACTCTCATCCTCTCTGTCTTCTGCCCTTCATAGCTACAATCTGACTTCCCACCCTGTCAAGTGACCAAAAACTGGTCTCTGTACTCTTTTTTTTAGGGCAATAAAGCCTGTGACCCAGAGTTGTTTCCTTGGAAGGACTCTCCTCCTTCCCTTTCTCCACTTTAAGAAATAACCACAGTACAGTTTACCTGCTCAGCATTTCCAAAGCATTTGGACAATATCTCATTTGACCCTCAGAGAGCCCCAGGTAGGTACTATTGTCTCCATATCACAGATGAAGACACTGAGGTCAGTCACTACAAAGGGGGCAGAAAGGGGAAATCAAGGAAGCTGGAGCTTGAGTATTGCAAGGGAATTACTGGATCAAACAAAGGCAAATTAGTGTCTTGGCTGCCAAATCCAATGGCCTCTTCTCTCTCCTCATTCTCTTCCTTATCCTGTAACCTTCGATACTGTTATAGATCTCTCTCTTCTCCCTGATACTATCTTCTCTCTAAGTGTTCAGGACATTTCTCTCTACTGGTTTCCCTCCTATGTGACTGCTCCTTCTCTGTCTCCATTGCTGGATCCTGATGACACCTTCTAACTGTAGATGTCCTTCAGGGTTCTCTCCTGCACCCTCTTCTCTTCTCCCTCTCTCACTCTTCTCTGACTCATCCCATCAGCTTCCATAGATTCAATTACCATCTTTATGCTAATA
>NW_025392889.1:0-2503 GCF_016433145.1 Gracilinanus agilis
AAGTTTTGAGAGGCAGACTAACTACATGTCAAAAAGCCTAGACCCAAAGCTTGACCACTAATGAAGAATGAGCAGTAACCAATGAGGAAGATGCTTGAGGCAGTTCATGAAGTTATTTTTTAAATTAATTTTATTTTTTAAGTAACTATATTGTCTTTTCTCCTTCCACTCCCCTCTTCTCCAACTGAAAAAGAAAAGCAAAGTCATTTGTAACAAATACATATAGTTAAACAAAACAAATTCCCTTTTTGGCCATGTTATTTATATGTTTTCTGAGGTCATCACCTTTATGCCAGTAGGTAAGTAGTGCACTATATTATTGATAAGGATATTTGAGCACTGGTATTTTCTTGAGGAATCTTGGTCAGTCACAGCTGAAGTTGTAGACGTGAAGGCATTGCAATCTTCATCAGAGGAAAGAGTAGTCGTGATAATGAATCGTTGGACCTTTGTAGTTTATGTTGACTGCAACAAAGCAAGATCAAAGATAGAGATGGAAGAGAACATAGAGATTCTATAGTTTAACTTCCTTATATTACAAATGAAGAAAATGAGGCCCAGAGAAGGGTATTGATTTATCAAAAGTTATACAGAAAGTAAATAGCAGAACTGGCATTTTAAAATCTAAGTCTAATTTAACTTAAGTTCATATAAGATGAAATCCAAACTGTAAATTCAATTATTTTTATTTCTTCCCCATTACCCTGTGCTGCTAGAAATATAGTCAGAAATGTAGACTGGAGGACCTGGTCAGGATTTATACCAAATTTATGAATAACTAAAAGGGAACAACTTCCTCCCTGTTACCTGGGATATTCTCCTCCTCCCCCTGCCTCACCCCACATCATTTCATTTACTAATGACAAGTATATATGTACAAAGAGTAAATGGGTTTTCCTCTTAGAAAAGGTAAAATTATTTTCTAGATTATCAGGGAAAATGGATTTGTCCTTGAAAAAATGGATAAAGTCTTTAAAGAAAAACAGGAAGAAGGATTCAAAGATGCAGAGGAGAAACCTAATGTGTCAGGAGAAAGACAAAAGAAGGATCAAAGAACATTTGCAACTGTCATTGTAATAAGTTTCTTTTTTTAAAATAGATTTAAATATTTTATTTTTTTAGAAAAAATTTCCATGAATACATGATTCATGTTTTTACTTTCCCCTTCACCCCCCTTCACCTCTCCCCCCATATCCAACACACATTTCCACTGGTTTTAACATGCATCATCAATCAAGACTTATTTTCATATTATTGATAGTTGCATTAGTGTGGTCATTTCCAGTCTGCATCCCCAACCATGACTGCATCAACCCAAGTGTTCAAGCGGTTGTTTTTCTTCTGTGTTTCCACTCCTGCAGTTCTTCCTCTGAATGTGGGTAGTACAGAAGCCCATTACATTCGATTTTACCACAGTGTATCAATCTCTGTGTACAATGTTCTTCTGGCTCTGCTCCTTTCACTCTGCATCAATTCCTAGAGGCCTTTCCAGTTCACATGGAATTCCTCCAGTTCATCATTCCTTTGAGCACAATAGTATTCCATCACCAGCATATACCACAATTTGTTCAGCCATTCCCCACTTGAAGGGTGTAATAAGTTTCTTTCTATAAAGGAAGGAGTAGAGTAAGTTCTAGGGCAGGGTAGCTTCTTAAGGAATTAGATTGTTCATAGGTGGGAGGGGGGGAAGGAGCGAGAGACAGGGAGAGAGAGGGAAGGAGAGAGACAGATAGACAGACAGAAACAGACAGACAGAGAGGCAGAGAGAGAGAGGAAGACAGGAAGAAGAAGAGGGAGGGAGAGAAAGAAAGAGGGAGAGGAAGAGAGGAAGAGGGAGAGGGTGGGAAAGAGACAGAGAGAGGCAGAGAGGGAGGGAGACAGAGACAGAGAGGGAGACAGAAAAGGGGAAAGGGAGAGACAGAAATAGAGACATAGGGAGGGAAGGAAGGAGGGGGAGAGGGAAAGGCAGAGATAGTTAGAGGAAGAAGTACAGTGGTGGTTGGTGATTCACTGCTGAGAGGTACCAAGGTAAATATTTGTTGACTTGGCAGCAACAATAGAGGGGTCTGCCATTTTATGGGAGCATTAATACAGGATAATCCTGGAGAACTTCCCTAGGCTTGTCACCACTATCCATTCCTGGTGAGATTCACAAGAGGAAATATAAATAGAAGAGACTCTATGAGTGCCACATATAAATATGAGTGATCTCAGTCAGCTATCTCTATGCACAAATGCACATTACGAGTAGTAAAAAAGATGAACTAGAACATACGTTATTAATTCTTCAGTTTTCTCATCTATAAAATGGGTGTAGTAGAGATTTCCTTATTTTGCTTTTGTTATTGTCTGGAAGGTTAAATGAATCATTACTAATTTTAATTTTACGTAAAGAAATAAAAAATATATCCTCCAAGTACTTAACAATTCCTTGTAGGATCAGGTGATAGGTGCAAATGCAGAGTACACACATACAGGCACAGAAAGTGGCACAAAAAAAGAC
>NW_025392890.1:0-6145 GCF_016433145.1 Gracilinanus agilis
ATGTGGAAATTACCCAGCCTATGAAATAGCAGGAAAATTGAGAGTGCTTTGTAAGATACACAAGTAGCATCTGTTTAGTATGCCATGTATATTCAAATATACATAAATATATACATAAATACATATCTATTTGAAGATAGACATATAGATGATGAGAGAAAATGGGGAGAGAGAATGGGTTTTTGCTTAGTTTGAGAATAAGCTATAAGGTTTCGAAAATTAAAGATGTAAACTAAATCTTGTATTTTTATTTCTTCTGCAGGGGGCATAAACAAGACAAGAGAAATGTATATTGGGGAAAAAAAGCAAAGTATACATTTACTCTCTTAAACAGGCCTATAATATGAATTGTTAGGCCATAAGATAGGGCAAAAGTACAATGCATTAATTTCTAACTAATATCACAGTTCACAGTGGAATTAAAGTAATCAATGCCCCAATGGCCTAAGTGGAAAAGTTATTCATTTTAGAGTAGATGACCTAGCTCCCAAACCCTAATTCCAACAAATGTCTTTATAGCTAAGCTTTAACAGTCTTTTAAATTGTTACATTTCTACAAAGTCTCCAATCATTATTGTTTTTACCATTTCTTTCTGTAACTTGTAACCTCTAGTTGATTTTTGTATAAATAAGCACTGATAGTCGTTCATTGTCTAAGGCATCTTTTAGTATAATATAGATTCATGTGTGTGTCTTTTAATCAAGTCCTTTTTTGCTATTGTCTGAGATCATGACTGATACCCATTTTATCCAGTTTAGATGAAGGATAATATAATTTTGTTTTATCCTCTTATTTTAGCAGTGCTTGAATTCTGATTGTTTTATTTGTGTTTCTTATAAATAGAACATTGTTAGATTCTGCTTTCTAATCCATTCTGTTATCTTCTTCTTTATAGGTGAGATCACACCTTCCAAACTCATAGTTGTTATTACTAATTGTATATTTCCCTAACATTCTATTCTCTGTCATTTTCTCTTTCTTTGTTTGTCTCCATCTTTTCAAAGAAGTGAAGTCAGTCTGCTCAGTGAAAGTATTCTATACTTCATGTGATTTGTTTTTGATTCTCTACCCTTCTTCTCTTCCCTTTTCTCAGAACCTAATAACAGATTCTTGCAGGGTTTTTGTTTTGTTTTGTTTCCTATTGAAATATTGCTTCCAGATCTACTCAATTAGAATTTGTTTGCTAATCCATTACACTTCTTTTTTCCCCATTGTTACCTCTTCCCATTCTAGTTCATTTCTTGTGGAGCTAAATGCAATTTTTTTTAAATTTTAAATTTTATTTTTTAAACCCTTAACTTCTGTGTATTGGTTCCTAGGTGGAAGAGTGGTAAGGGTGGGCAATGGGGATGAAGTGACTTGTCCAGGATCACAGAGCTGGGAAGTGTCTGAGTCTGGATTTGAACCTAGGACCTCCCGTCTCCAGGCCTGACTCTCAATTCACTGAGCTACCCAGCTGCCCCTCTGAATGAATTTTAAAATCAAATTTTGTGTGTGTGTGTGTGTGTGTGTGTGTGTGTGTGTGTGTGTGTGTACCTGTGTGTATGTGTGTGCTACAATTTCTCTCTTTTTCTATTTCTCTTGTCTCTGTCTCTCTACCTTCCTCCTTGTTTATATAATATTCTACTCATGCATTCTATTGATGTATGATAGCAAATTCATCTAACCTTTTCTCTATTTCTTCCCTAGTTTATTACTATTTTTTCTCTTCCTTTCTCTTCGAAGATCATCAAAACATAACAAAACCAAAACCACCACCACAACAGAATTTCTGCCCAATTTAACTCCTTCTATAATCAGCAACAGTTTTATGTTCTTTGAGGAATATTTTGTCATCTTCATTTCATTTAAGCCTTCAGAATGCTCACTTGTTTTTACCTTTTAACATTTCTTTTGATTCCTATGTTTATATTTCAAAATTTATATTAAACTTTATTTTTTCAGGAAGAATACTTGGAAGTTCTCTATTTCACTAAGGTTCCATTTATTCCCCTGAAGGATTATATAGTTTTGCTAGGTAAATTATTCCAAGTTATATACCATCTGCAATTTGCTACCTTAAATATCTTCCTAAGTTCTCTTACTTCTTTAAAGTGGTAGCTAACAAATGCAGTTTTCCTAACTGTCTCCTCTGTGCTTAAGCACTTTCTTTGTTCACAGTAATTTATTTTGGTTTACAAGTTTTCCATTTTGTCCATAAAGTTCCTAGGAGCTTTCATTTCAAATTTTCCATCAGAGGATTTCAAACGCATTATTTCTAATTTATTTTTGCTCTCAGATTCAGAGATCTGTATAAATTTCCTTTGAATTCTTGAAATATTATATCTAGGTAGTCTTGAATTTCAAATGACCTTAATTTATTATTTTTGACATTTTTTTCCTTCAAGTTAATCTTAAACTTTCTTCTGTTTTTTAAATTTGTTTTGATATTCTTTATCATTGCATGAAATCAACTTTGGTCCATTCTAATATGTTTGCTTGTTTTTTATTTTCCTTTGAGGTACTGCTTGTATAAATTTTGGAATTTTTTCCCTCAACTTGAATTCCTCTGTAGGATTTCTCTGTCTTGTCATAGCCATTTTTCAGTGTCTTTTCTGTTTCTTTATTCATTCTTACAATTTTGTTTGCTGAATTGGGATTTTGTGTGAAGGTTATGCTCAATACATTTCTGAATGGAAAGAGAAGCCTTTTATGGCCCGGTTTATATTTCTGAGGGTCTTTTCCTTTTGTTTTTAGATATTGATTTCTGCATCCTTTGAGGATCTCAGGGTCAATAAAACTAGATGATTGTAAACTTCCAGGAAGTCTGATTCAGATTGAAGACTGATTATCACCCTTTTGATATGACCTTTGAAACCCTAGTTTATGTCTAGTAAGGTCCTAAAATAGAAATCCCATTGGTTGTGGCTGACTCTGGCTTCTTTTAGGTAGATGAAAAACTCTATAGCAGTGGTTCCCAAACTTTTTTGGCCTACTTCCCCCTTTCCAGGAAAAATATTACTTAGTGCCCCCTGTCACATACCAACACTGCCCCCTTACAGTTATTCACTGCCCCCAAATGCACCTGTGGTCATCACCACCTCTCTGGATTACTGAAGCACCCACCAGGAGGCGGTGGCACCCACTTTGCGAATCACTGCTCTATAGTTTTAGAATTTAAGAGCTGTAGGCTCTCCCACCACCACCTTCTTGGACCACAGTCTCTGCCATGGTCAATATACTGTGACATGAATTTATGATTCTTCTCTGGGATCAAAGTGAAAATACTACAGATCTATATATGGTCTATGCCCATGGTTTCAATCCTTGATCCCATTCTAGGATCAGAACAGCAGCAATATAGATCCATCCCTATTCTTAAGAACTTTCTCTGGCTATTTGCCTATGAACTAAATCCTGGATTAGAAATGACACACTGTAGTTGGTTCTTGGATTTTCCAGTAACTATTAAGATTCCCAGCCTTTTCCTTAGATTTTTTTTAGTAATACTTGTGGAAAAACACTAGGCTATACTTCTACCTTTCTTTAAACCATCTTTTTTCAGTTGTCTCATCTGTTAATTCTTATCTGTTAATCGATGCATTGAAGTGCTATAGTGAATATAGATTTGGACCTGCAGTCAAGAAGACCCAAGTTCAAATCAAGCCACACATTTCCTGGATTTGCCACTTTGGACAAGTCACATAATCTCTGTTTACTTCAGTTTCTTCATTTGTAAAATGATAAAATTGTAATTGTAAAAATGTAAAATGTAAAATTTGTAAAAAATAATGTCCACTAAACCTCCAGAATGCAGTGATATTAATGGTGATGTGCTTTGACATGGTAAATGCTATAAAAAATGTTTCCTTTATTACCTGAAATTAATTGTAGTACTTGAACTAGGTGGCCTCTCGAGTTTCCTTTCTGGCTCTACATGTATAATTTTATTCATCTAATGAAACAGGTAGTAACTTTGTTAATTGTTTTCTATTATACGATATTCTAATATATAATATTCCATTTTACATCTACTATCTGCATTGTAAATTCTGTTTTGAACATTGAATGGTTTATTGTTTACCTAACTACTTAACTCATTGCAACTTAATCTTTGGTCCAATTAAATGAATCTTACTCTCTTTTATCTACATGTTTATTCTATCCCCTGGACCTTTGCATTTATTTATGTAACTAGAATCCTTTCTCTCTCTCATTCCTCAAAAAATTTACTTAGATTTCATCTTTCCTTCAAATCTTCACTACTTTGTCACTCCAGAAGTATCTTCTATTTCCCTACTGAGAAGAGACTGCATTCCTACTTATAAAAAACTTTGGTCTACATGACTTGGAATTTATTTGAAACTCAATAAATGTTTCATAAAATGTTGCAGCAGGAAGAGAGCTTGCAGACCATTGGGTCCAATTTACTCACTTTAAAGATAAAGAAATTGATGTAAAAAGTCAAATAGCCTTTAAGTTGTAGTACCAAAACTAGAGTTAAGTCCCTTTGACTCGTCTCATCAGTTTATTACAGAATCCATTATATAGCTAGGTGGACACTGGATAAAATGCTAGATCTTAAATCAGAAAGACCTAGGTTCAAAATAGCCTCAAGTATGTACTTTTTGTGTGACCCTGGGAAAGTCATTTAACATCTGTTGCCTCTGTGTCATCATCTGTTAAATGGCAATATTAATAACACCTACCTCATAGGGTTGTTGAGGATCAACTGACAAAATAATGATGAAGCAAGTAATAGAGCGCCTAGTATCTAATAAGTGCTATGTAAATGTAAGGTAAGATTATTTTTATTAAAAATGATAACTATAATAATTATTATTATACAACAATGGTTATTTCCTGATTCATTTCATTTTCATTAATTTGTTCTATTTTTCAGTCAATACCTGAAATCCTCCTATGGCACAGCAGATCTCTCCATTTCTCCCTATTCTACTTTCCCTTTCAAACAACAGTTGGTCTCCTCTTTTTCTCACCTCCTTAATACTGTCAGAGTGCTCAACTCAGAGAGTTGGACTAAATTGAATGTTTCTCATATAGTAATTTGTATTCCGTTTTGGTCAGAGATTTAGGACATGAAATGGGTAATTCAATCTCATTTCATCTCTGATGATTGCACTGAGTGGTGGTACTGACTTTAACCCACATTACAAATAACTAATACTCACTTGAAATCCATTATGTGAGGTGTGTGCATTATAATACCATTTCCTACTGTGATAAAAGGAATGCATCAGGAACAAGTTTTAGAAACTATTGTGAACATTTAGAGGCCTCCTGGGTTTGTATTGCATGCAATCTTTCTGCTTGGTTGGCTTCATCATTACAACTAGCTTTCCAGATCTGCAAATTTCATTCATTACATATGAGTTCTGGAAAAGGTTCATTAAAATATCAATTTTCCATA
The DNA here is from genome assembly GCF_016433145.1 of Gracilinanus agilis. NCBI lineage: Eukaryota > Metazoa > Chordata > Mammalia > Didelphimorphia > Didelphidae > Gracilinanus > Gracilinanus agilis. Next base: position 5,412 of record NW_025392890.1, read on the forward strand.
ATTTTATCCAATGCTGTATATTTTCAGTGTAATTACTACTTTAGGTTGTGAAAAGTGCTATAATGGATGAGAAACAAAAATCTACTGGAGCAAAGGGTCATGTAATGATTCTCTGTGAGAATAAGCGATACTGACTACACCCAAGATTTTAACCATTTAGCAATGGAATTGGCTCAAGATAGACAGGGTAAATGCCAATATAAACACAATTATATTTGAGTTCTCATTCTTTGAGCATCAGTTTTAGCAAAGATATGGACAATAATATGGCAAGTTTCACAAAATGCTTGCCTCAAAAACAATCCCATGGAAAATGTATATTGTTATTATTCATCTTTTCCTTTTTCTGATGATATAATGCATATTTTAAAGTTCAAGACATTTATGCAATATCATATAGATAAAATGTTACAGTCAGTACTCAGTATCAAATCCAGGCCTTCTATTTACAACTACAGGTTTTAATTGCTATTATACCATTGTGCCTCTTTGCCTCTCAATCCCAGCATAACCTCCCTGCCCCCCAAAATACCCTTCCACTTAAATACCTAAGTTGCTTTCACTGTAGTTATGCCATTTTTTAGCTCTAAAATGGATTCAACTTTTCATATTTTTATACCTTAGCTCTTGCTCTGATCCTTAACCATTCCATGGTTTTATGGTAGCTATTTGATCTTGTATTGTTCTTTGGCCAGTTGGTTATCAGTTGGCATTGATTAGGATTCCGTTAACGT
>NW_025392891.1:0-7539 GCF_016433145.1 Gracilinanus agilis
TGTCCATCTGTGTGTCTATCTATCTATCATGCATCTATCTCCATCTATCTAGTTCTCTTTCATCTATTGATCTATGTATCCATTTACCTTTTTCTATCCATCTATCTATTTCTCTATCATCTATTAATCTATCTTTATCTCTGAATCAATTTATGTCTATCTATAGATGTATACATATATCTATCTAGCTATCATCTATTTACCTATCCTCTTATATAGGAGAAAAAAAAAAAGAATATTATTGGAGAAATATTTCAATAGAAAAAAAAATGGACCAGTTAAGTAGCACAATTGAGGGATAATTGATGGTTGCCCAAATGTTCCATTGGTATTCCTACAATGTCAAGAGATTAAGAGGAGACCCCTTGGCACATTGGGTAAGTAGCTATGGATGACATTAAGAGCACATGAGGACAGCCACAGAATCACAAAATCATGGCATTTTAGAATTAAACTGGATGAGATCACAAAGGGGTTGTGGTCCACATCACTGAAATCTATTTTTTTGTTAGCTCTTTAGGGAAGGTTAAAATCAACTGTAAACTCTTCTGTTTGGCACTTCTGGCAATCCACAGCCTACTTCAGTTTACCTTTCTTGAATTGTTGTTTGTTACTAACCTTTCATGTATCCCATGGAACAGTCAAAATAACTTTTTTGCTGTTCCTCCTGTGTGATGCCTTTTCTCCTATATCCATGCCTTTGCGTTCTCTCCTTAATAACTAGAACTAATTTCTTCCTTCTCTCCATATGTAGGACCCCAGGTTTCCTTCAGGGCTTAGCTACAGCACTACTTACTTTCTACAAAGGATCTTAAGATCATACAACCAAAGACAAACAAACAAACAAATTGTTTAAAACTGGGGGGAGTGGGAGAAAGCTGAAAGATCTCAGAAGACAACTAATCTACCCCTCTCTTTTTGCAAATGAGGTTAAAGCAGTTTCCCAAAGTCACAGGTAAGCAACAGTGGCATCATTTTAGCCCAGATCCTTTTAAAAATATTTTCTGATCTCCTCTCCCCCAGGGTCTAGTGCTGTACCCTCCTCACAAAGGAAAAAAAAAATCCTTTTTACTTATATCGCATATATTTAAAAGGTGACATCCCATAGATTATGTACCAGAACTTTCCTGGCAATTGCTTGGGACAGGTATGGCTCAGTACTGAACGACTCTGGAAGTGATGAAACAATCCTTTAATTGGCCACTGATCAGGAAGAGTCTTTTGATTCAGTGTACCTGAAAAAGAGTGTGACTCCATCCTCTGTCCTTTCATGTCCTCATTTGCTGGGCAAGTGAGCTTCTCCTCAGAGCAGTAAATGAGGGGACTGGTGCCCTTTTCCTCTCCCTGGCAGCAGAACGAGAATTAACCCATGGCACTTAAAAGTACATGTCCTACTCAGGCAAGCTTGAGCATGGGTTTTGGGCTGCCTTTTCTGGTGTGCCTTTCCTGAGTGTAGCTGACTGAGAAGTGATCTTAAGACGGCTATTTCCAGCCTCAGAAGACTTTAGGGAATTCAAAAGATATAGAGATCCTAGGTTGGAAAAAGTTACACTTTAGGAGCAGTCCCTATAATTAATTTAACACATCTCAGAGATGACCAACAGCAAGAATAGGAGGCTAAGTCTGTGAATGGGTTTGCCAGACAACATGGATCTACAATGACTTATTTAGATCAAACTCAAATAGACAGGGATCTCCTGGGCTGGGTATTGTCTTAGAGAACCACTTAATTATTACTTCATTCAAGTTTTTCCAGTTTCTACTCCCACTATTTCTTATAGCACAATAATATTATATTCATATCCCATAATTTAATCAGTCATTCCCCAGTTGAAGTGAACCCCCTTAGTTTTCCAGGTTTTTACTACAATGACAATTGCTATGAATAATTTTGTACATTAGGGTCTTTTCCTTTTTTTGATCTCTTTAGTGTAGTAGGGATTTTGGTGAGTCAAAAAGTCTGCACAGTTGAGTGATTTTTGAGCTTTAGTTCTAAATTGCTTCCCTGAATGGTTAAACCAGTTTGCTGATCTAAGGATTAGTGTGCCTGCCTGCCCACATCCCTTCCAACAATTGTAGTTTTCCATTTTCCCCTTCTTTGCCAAACTGACATAGGTGAGATAGAACCACAGAGCTGTCTTAATTTGTATTTCTCTTATCATTAGTGATTTGGAACATTTTTGTACCCCTAGAACAGATAATAGCTTGTGTCTTTTCTCTTGCCTTTGTATTTCTCTGCTTCCTAGTTTCCCTAGCTTCCTAAATCTCAGCTTAAATCACACCTTCTGTAAGAACCCTTTCCTGATTCCCCCCCCCCCCCAACACCTTCACTTTGTGGGTTATCTCCAATATATCCTGCATCTGTTTTGTTTGTATATCCATATTATCTCTTCCATTAGATGTTAAGTTCCTGGACTTCAGGGACTATTTTTGCCTTCAGGTATCTCAGTGCTTGGTGCCTAGGGATATAGAAAGGACTTAATACATATTTATTGACTTGACTTGCTGATTAAGTCTGTTAGTACCCATTTGTGAATCTCCTCCTTTAGGATTTCTTTTGTGGAGAGGAAATAAATAGCAGTCCTACATTTGATTTACACTGTACATTGAGCACCTTTCTAAAAAGCCAGACCTAAACTCTAAATGACTCCCCTTTCCTTTCCCTGCTCGGGCCTCCAGAGTTGAGGGTGGTAGAATATAAAGATCTGTTTCTAGAAGACTGAACCCATTTTACATGCGTGGATTTAGAGGTATGGGACCTTTTGTGGAGAAAGGGAGGGCACAGAGATCTCTGATCCTTTGAAGGTTAAAGAAGATATCAATGCCTGATGACCATCTACATAGCTCTGGAGGGAATATGATCTGCTTTAGTGAAAGAGTGATTTCATCAGTGAAATTATAAATCCTTGATGTACTGGCATACCCCTGCCTATAGATACTAACACATACTTCTTTATGGGATTATAGACCTGAAAGGGACCTGAGACCATGGAGATATTTCATAGATAAAGAAATTGAGACTCAGAACCAATCCAAGGTCACATAGGCAGTCTCGTTCAAGTCAACAAGTTCCTACTATGCACCAGGCATTGTGTTAGGTGCTGGTAGCTATGTTTCAGAAGTGGCATTTAAACTAATATCCTCTGACTCTAATCAATGACTTTTCCCAGGATACCATGACTGTTCTGTATTTGGTTGGCTTTCCCAGTTTTTAAATTTTCTCTGACCCCCTTTTAAAATGTAAATTTGTGGGGGAAATACTTTATTAGCCAATAGTTATCACTCTTCAGTTAATTAAAATGAAATAGGGTTGACTTTTGCTCATGGTCTGCTTTTACAGGCCATCAGCTAAAACTGCCTCAAACCAAAGCTGGCTGCCTAGTGTTTGTTATTTGGAGTCCACAATGGAACAGGGCCTTCTTTGTATCCTTAAAGGTCACCGAGAACAAATAGTTATGTGTCTTTTGGTTAAATTTCATTAGATTCCTATCTGTTTTTTATTTTTAAAAAAGTTCTAAAATTGAGTACTCCAGGATCATTCCATGAGAATTTAGGCCTATTAAGGGTCAGAGACATTAGCAATGCAGTAACATCGTTCCCTACTCTTACTGACACCTCTTTTTTTACACTCTCTGATACCCTCCGGCACTTGGGGGACAGAGAACAGAGAGGTTTTTCTGAAATTAATTGATGATTACTGCCCAAGTCCTTTTGTTAATAGAGATTTTAAATGGAAATGACAAGTCTCACATTTAGTTTAGGCCTGGATCCAAAAGATGTCAGAATAGAATGAATAAAATTGATGTTTTCCATTAATAATTGTGAATGGGAATGCAAGGATACTTGGAAAATAGAGAATGACAATGTTTATTCTCTAGTGGAAAGAGTACTAGTCCTGAAGTCAAAAGACCTGAGTTCAAATCCCAGCTTACTGGGTTGAATGAACTGAGGAAGTCACATAAGTTCTTTGAAAGCCTGTTTCCTCCCCTGTAAAATGGACGTAATTATCCTTGTTCGGAGAGAGCTATAGTGGATAAAAAGCCAGTTTTAGAGTAAGGATGACCTCAGTTCAGATTCTACTTCTGGCATTCTGTGGCTATGAGAAAGTCACTTAACCTCAGGAGAACATTAACGCTCTAAAACTCCAAGTTTCATAGGTGTTGGTCTACATTGGCAGACAGTTTCCACCTAGGAGTTTCCCATAGTAATGAATTATATGTTGGGTTAAAAAAAATTAAGAAAAATTTCTGTTATGGAGCAGCTAAATGACTCAGTAAATAGAGAGCCACCAGGCCTGGAGACAGGAGGTCCTGAGTTCAAATGTTGCTTCAAATACTTCCCAGCTATGTGACCCTGGGCAAGTCACTTAATCCCCATTGCCTAGCCCTTAGTGCTCTTCTGCTTTGGAACAGATATTTCCTGTGGATTCTAAGACAGAACGTAAGGATTTAAAAAAAAAAAAAAAAAAAAAAAAACAACTTCTGTTATGTACCTCACAGAGTTGTTGGAAGGAGAACACTATAGGAAAGACTTGTTATGCTTATGAAATACTTTTTTAAAAAAAAGATTTACTAGAGGCAATAGAGCTAAACAAATACTTAATGACAGATTGCATTTTATAATGCTGAGAAACAAAGCAAAGAAACATAATACAGGTTTTAAAGTCTAGCAATCTCTACATAGGACACATTTATATGTTATATATTTTTAATCTACTTACATCAAGCACATGGGATGACTAATAAGAGCTGACATTTATATATACATTTTTAAATGTGCAAACCTCTTTTTTTTTTTTAAAAAACCCTTACCTTCTTGGGGGCAGCTGGGTAGCTCAGTGGATTGAGAGCCAGGCCTGGAGGTCCTAGGTTCAAATCCGGCCTCAGACACTTCACAGCTGTGTGACCCTGGGCAAGTCACTTGACCCCCATTGCCCACCCTTACCAATCTTCCACCTATGAGTCAATACACAGAAGTTAAAGGGTTTAAAATAAAAAAAAAAAAAATTAAAAAAAAAACAAAAAACACTTACCTTCTTGTGTATCAGTCCCAAGGCAGAAGAGTGGTAAGGGCTAGGCAATGAGGGTTAAGGGACTTGTACAGGTCACACAGCTAGGAAGTATCTGAGTCCAGATTTGAACCCAGGATCTTCCATCTCTAGGCCTGGTTCTCACTGAGCCAACTACCTATACCCTGCAAAACTCTTGACATGAATCATCTTGCTTGAGCCTCACAGCCTCCCTGTGAGATAGGTATTGTCATAATTAACTCCATTTCACAGATGAGGGAACTGAGGAACAGAGAGGCTGGGATTCTCTTGGGTTCACAGAAAATCAGAAGCAAGATCTGAAGCCAAGTCCAACCTAGAATCCTCTGAATGAAAAGCCAGCAATCTGAGCTTGATGGGATCCTGCTCATATTCCCAACAATGACATACAAAGAAATAGCATAAAGGACTGGTATGGCCAGAGGTGGAGACAATGTTGTACCAGATCCATTATAGACTAAAGTGGAATGGGTCCTCCAGAATGGTGGGTGGAGTCCCTTTGGAAGCCAGATAAAAGACAAAGGCAAAAACTAAACAGGTTGGGAAGGGCTGGGAGGGTTGTGACTTGCCCTCCTCAGATCTATGAAAATATCAAAGCAAGAAAGGCTAAGAAAGGAGGGGGTGTGTATCAGCCCAGCAGGCTACAACTTGTTCAGCATCTGGGGGTGGAATTCCCTCCCATTCATAAATATCAACCTTGCCCTTGCAGGCTGTCTGGGGAAGAGCCTGAAAGGCACCCAGGTTGCCAATGAAGATTTAGATTGTACAAACAACAAAAGATAAGGGGGCTCCTTCCAGTTTTCAGTGGATTTAATTTTTTATTTATTTTAGGGATTTTCCTCAGTCCCCATGACTCTCCTTGATGGCTGAGAACATTAAAAACCATGGAAAATTTAAGAATCTGAACTCAGTTCCTGTTGGCATCAGACCAGACAATTTTGTGAAAAGAGCCAGGTCCAGTCAGTGAGATGCTGTTTCAATTTGGTGGCACAGATGGTGCATTAGAGAAGGTCTGCCTCTCGACCTTCAGATCCTTTTCTTTGGGGTGGTGATGGGGGGAAGGCGACCGGCTGGCATAAGTTTTTGAACAGCAGCCCGAGGTTATTCAGGTTAGGCTCAGATGTCTCCAGTTGGAGGGGGTGGGTGGGAAGGACAGAATCACCCTCTTGTCAATTAATTTAGTCATCCTATCATGTATGGCAGGGAAGGTGCATGGCAAAGTGACGCGGGGGGGGGGGGGGGGAGGGCGCAGAGAAACCTTTCTAAGAGAGCTCAGTCAGTAAAGTCTTATTCATCAGACTCTGTGACCCAGGAAGCTGCCTGGCTTAGTAGATGCTAGTGTCACTAGACCTGGAATCAGGCAGACTCTGTTCGGAGTAGAGTAAGAGCTCCTAGGTTCAAATTCTGCTTCTGCCTTCATCTGGGGGATGCCACTGGAATCCCTAAGCCTCCTGTTTCCTCATGTATATAAGGAGCCTCTGACATTCTTTCTAGATGTAGATCTGTTCATCTTTCTCCCATGTTATAAGCTCCAGAGAATCAGAGAGTTGATTGAGTTTTGGTTTTGCCTTTATTTTCCCAGAACTCAGCTCAGTGCCAGACCCAAGTAGCATAGCAGAAGGTGGAGTCCTCAGGTTGGGAGTATAGAAGACAAGAATTCAGATCTGGCCTCAGGCACTTACTAGATATCTGTCCCAGAGAAGTTTCCTCATAAAAATGGGGATAATAAACAGCACCAGCCTTCCAAAGCAGCCCACCTAGCCAGTGTGCCTCAGTTTCCTCCTCTGTAAAATGGGGCTAACTGTGAGAGGTTACCCACAGCGCTGTGACTGCCTGTTCCCAGATGCCTCCCCATCTCGGCAGAGTCGCCCTTCCCCGTAAGGCTGTCGGAAGCCCCAAGAGTTCGGCAAGACTGGAGAAGTCTTCATTTCTCTCCCTCGCGCTGGAAGCTGGGCTCCGCCCCGCCACAGCCGAAACCTCAATTTCTCCGTCAGTACAATAGGTGACACTTGCCTAACTTCCCAAAAGGGAAGCTGGGGGAGGGAGTCAGAGGGGACCATGTGGACCCCGCTGCGCTGAATCAGAAGAAAAGTGGGAAGCTCTTGGGTAAGTCGGGATGGTGTAGCTTGTTCCGGACAGACCCCGTGTCCACGGCGCAGTTTACCCACCTGCCCGAGCTGCCTCATCCGCCCAGCGACCACGCGGGGACAGGCCGGGCCAGACTACATTTCCCGATGCGCTTCGCGGCAGCATCTGGCCAATCGGCGGCCTAGATGCTGGATATGGGGGCGGGGCCTAGGCGTTGCTGCCTCCCATTGGCCGCGACGCCCGCCGACGAGCCGGAACCGGGGGGAGCAGGGGAAGCGAAATGACATTTCCTCTCTGCTCCACACTCCGCTCGAGCCGGGGCCCCTCCGAGACATGGCCGCGACGGGAGGTGGGTGCCGAGGCGGCCCGGGCACGCGGGGGGCGGCTGGGGCGGTGGGTGGGGG
>NW_025392892.1:0-10853 GCF_016433145.1 Gracilinanus agilis
CAATATAATTATATTATAATATACTATATTATAATTATTTATAAATGATATATTTATTTATTGTTTTCTGCCCTGCCTGTGTCTCAGGTCTTCACCTGTCACCCACAGATGTCCTTTGTCCCCTGTCAGAGTAAACCTGTCAGAGCAGGAAGGGAAACCGAGCCTTCTGCTGGAACTTGTGTCAGCTAGCCCTCGGGATCTTTCTAGAAAATCCAAATGCTTCTACCATGGTATGAGCATGCTTTTGTTCCTTAGCAAAATCAAGTGACTCAAATGCTGAGTAAAACAGTGGTTACAAGCATTTCCTGCAACACCGGGTGCATTCTCTCCCACAAACACACCAAGCATCCAAGAGAAACTCAAAACAGCACAGTAAGTGAGCCCATCATTCAATGGCTTTGCTGGGACCTCCCCACATTAGACTGATATTGGCCTGGCCCCAACACTGGCCTCTTCTAAGTGGACTCCGTTTTTTAGCTCCCACTGGCCTGAGTCCAGAAGGCTCACGGAAGCACACCCTCTCCCTTAGGCTATAATTCCAGAATTCAGCAGGGTGTAAATGAGGATCTGGTTCCCAGATCTGGCTGATCCTCTCCAAATCTGTCAGAAAGGTCAATAACCTCTCATCGGTGTTGTCTAGTATGGTCAGAATACTTGTCTATATTAGCAAGACTAGTGTTCAAGTCTCACCTCAAAAATCACTGTTGCAATTTCTTTATCTTCTTTTGAGCTCAATTTCCTCATCTGGAAAATGGGAATAATAACCTTTGCCCAACCTACCTCAAAGACAAAAGCTTTAGAAACCTCAAAATATAGCCTAGTCTCAAGCTGCTGGGCAAATGGATGGGGAACATATCTTGTTTCTACTAAGGGTCATCGAATGTAGACATTTCCTGGATCTGGTAGTTCTGGAACAATCTGGGAGATAGAAGGTACTTGGGTCAAACTGCCTGCCCCTCCCTCCCTGCGTGGAGCCAAGGAACCTTCAGTGCCCTCTCCTGTTTGAACTCCTTCCTTCCTAGGAACTGAAGCTCCTGGGAAGATAGGAGAAAGGGAAAGAACTATATTGGGAGCGGGAGGGATCTTCTGGCAAATGGCGATGGCATATCTTGGTGGTGTTCTACCGAAATCTCACTGGTGTTGATGGCATAGGTAGATATACTAGGGTCGGGAAATGTATTCCGCCCCCCCCCCCTTTTGGGGAACAGGATGGATTACAGTTTAGCTCTCATATGTTTTACTTCCTGGTTTGTTTTTTGTTTTGTTTTGTTTTGTTTTTAATGAAACAAGCTATGAAAGGATTCGGACTTTGCTTCTTTGCAGAAGAGAATTTTTCTAATATCACCAGCTAAAAAACACAACTGATAACTCCTGATTGGTTCCACTGGGGATCGAACCCAGGACCTTCTGCGTGTAAAGCAGACGTGATAACCGCTACACTATGGAACCACCCAAAATACATTCTTTTAGGAAACTTTAAGAGAAAAAGATTTCCATTCCCAACATCCTCATTTCTGTTTTCATTTCTATTCTTCGTCTTTTTCCCATTACTTTCCCTTAACTGGAGGGGTTAACTCTAAGCAGAACAGAAAGTCCTCCTGGACCTCATCCTTGGATAAATCCGTGCCCTCGAAACCTCGCTCCTCCTAAACGGAGCTGAGAGCTAACCCGATCTATTGGGAGCGGTGGACTAGCGGAGGCAGACAAGCACAGCTTCACTGGTCTCCCCACTACAAACAACACACCACCGCCCACAAGCATGTGCCCACGTGATGGGGCACAAGGGGCCGTAGCTGTGCTTTCTGTGTATTACAAGGGAGGTGGAGATGTGGCCTCCATGGTTTCATGCAGTTTTACACTCCAGGATTCCTTTCTATAGTCTAAAACTTCTGGCCCTTCCCCAGGAGGTATGAAGATACAAGTGACGATTAAGAAAAGGTCCCCTAAACGAGTGGCTCTGTGGCGCAATGGATAGCGCATTGGACTTCTATTAGAGTTGAAGGAATTCAAAGGTTGTGGGTTCGAGTCCCACCAGAGTCGTATTTTTAAAAATGAAAACCAAAAAGGATCGGTATCTAAGAACACATTTCCTACCATTGCCAAAAAATATGTCCAAGTCCGATGAAGTCTTCCAGGTTCTACTTGCCTAACCTTTCTGGTCTCAGAAGGAAAGTTTCTGGAGAGTAAAGTGGTGTCCCCTTCTTGTCTAGATTCCGTAATTCCTAGTATCAAAAGGGAGGAGTAGAATGGGTGTTTTGCGGAATGACTGTAAACTCTTCCAGGGCAGGACATTTTCCACTGTCAGCTCTAAATCTTCGATGCTGGGCTCTCTCGGAAGATTCTTTCTTCCACTAGACTTTCCATTTTTGTCAAGTCTTTAAGCATTTGTTAAACACCTACAACTTGCCAGACTTTGTGCTAAGCACTGAGGATACAATGAAAGGCAAAAAAACAGAGACTCCCCTCAAGAAGCTTACATTCTAATGGCGGGGACAGCACGAAAACGAAAACATACAAACCGGGCTTATACAAGATGAACTGGAGATACTCTCCGAGAGAAGACACAAGCATTAAAGGGGATGAGAAAAGGTTTCTTACAGAAGATGGAGCTTTAGCTGCAAAGTAAAAGGAAGGCAGGGAAGCGAGAAGGAGAGAGAGCTTTCCAGGCTCTGGGGACAGCCAGGGAAGACATTCGGAACTGAGAGATGAAGGATCCCTTTTGTGGAACAACAGGGAGATCACTGTTAATGGGTCAAGCCTAGAGGGAGATGTAGGAAGACTGAAAAGAGAAGAGAAAGGAGGAACAGACTAGGAGGAGTTCTTGGTCCACTTCCTCTTGCTCCTCCCCCATTACTACGTATTTACTTTCCAAGATACCGTATCTACACCTGAGGGCTCTCTTGATAGAAGGTAAAGTCCTTGAAGACTGAGATCCTGGCATTTCTGGGTTCTCAGAGCTTTGGGAAATGTCTGACACATTTCGGCAAAACGCAGAAAAATGCTTAGTCGACCCAGGCTCCCCGTCCCAAGGATGACCCTGGCCTTGTACGCCCTGGGTCAGTTCCTTCTGAGCCTGAAAGACGAGATGAGGAACTTTCTAGGTGGTGATGGACTGACCCACGATCTCCTTGACCCTCCCGTCTCTAAGGCTCGATTTTCTTTACCTATTCTGCGTGGGTCACCAAGTGGGTCACCCGAAGGGAAACTGAGAGGCTTGGTGAGCTTAGACCTCATCTCCGGAGGGGGAAATCCGTTGCCATCGCTAACCAGAATGGCCGAGTGGTTAAGGCGTTGGACTTAAGATCCAATGGACAAGTGTCCGCGTGGGTTCGAACCCCACTTCTGGTAAGGTGATAACGTTTTTGGACTCTTCATTCTCTAGTTACCATTCACTTGGGGAAGAGAAAAGGAAAAAAAAAACCTGGGAATCAGAATATATTAGGAAGGCCATATCCCGAGAGGCTACAGACTAAGCGTCCATTTCCGTAGAGTGGAGAAATATTAGACGGGAATCCCAGAAGTCCTGCCAAGGCACTGACTTTTTTTTTTTTTTTTGCACCAGGAAAATGTTTGGCCATTTAGTAGTAATAAAAGTGATCGTTAGCTAAATAGACATTTTCTCACTCTTCTCTATGCCCTTTGCACTGATGCCTTGGTACCAGGGTGGCATCGGCATTGATCCAAAGTTTAGCTCAGTGCCTAGCACGTAGTAGGTGCTTAAAGCTTATTTGCTGACTCCTCCCGAGAACTCAGAATCAGGATCAGACCCGGGTGTGAGCGGCTCTACTGTAAACCCCCAACTTGGAAAGATACCAACATCTCAAATGAAATCGCCAAGCCTCTGCTTACGCACCTCCAGTAACGCGGAACTCAGCGTGGTTACATTAAAAGAGCGAGTGGACACACACACACACACACACACACACACACACACACACACACACTAAACAGGAGCTCTAGCAAGTTAATTCTCCTTAAACAAACCAAACACAGATTTGCTCACTCACAAATGGTCGATTACACTGGGGATAGAACCAAGGGCAGAGACTTTCGTAGAGCCCGGATAGCTCAGTCGGTAGAGCATCAGACTTTTAATCTGAGGGTCCAGGGTTCAAGTCCCTGTTCGGGCGGATAATTTTTTTTTGTTTTGTTTTTAGAATGCATAGAAGCAAGCTGCGGTTGGGGATGTAGCCGAGACAGGAACGAGACCGCCCCAGACCCCAACACCTTTTGGGCTGAACCTTCCCAGAACCCTCCCGCCCGAAGGCGCTCTCCTAGCTGATCCTGCGCTCAGCTCCGCGTGGGTCAGCCCCGCGGCTGCCTGCTTCCATGGAGGACAGGGACAGTCCTCAAAAAGCTGATCCACGTTGCTGGGAGAAGTAGAAAGAAAAAAGAGGGAAACCTCTGGTTCCACTGGGGCTCGAACCCAGGACCTTCTGCGTGTAAAGCAGACGTGATAACCACTACACTATGGAACCCGAGATAAAGGGCCTCTTTCGCCTCGGGCTTTTAAGAGTGTCCAGTGTGGATTTGTGTGTCTGAAGCTTTATAGGTTTTATTAGTTTCTTTTAAGTGTGGCCTAAGTGAGCAGCTGCCGGACCTAAGGAACAAGAGCCGGTCCGGAGTGCCGAAGCCTGGAGTCCTCTCTGTTACCCCCTGAAAGTCTGAACCTTTCAGCCACCAGGAGCAGCCAAAAAGGGTTCCGTGGGGTTCCGTGAATAGATTTCTGGGGGTTCATGAGCCCGGATGCTGGAGAGCGAAGCGGAATTGTACCTTTATGGTCACTGAGCTCTTATTAAAATTGTGTAGCGCCCTCAATTATGAGGTGGAGAAAATTAAAAAAAAAAAAACTCCTGCCGAAACCCGGGATCGAACCAGGGACCTTTAGATCTTCAGTCTAACGCTCTCCCAACTGAGCTATTTCGGCAACCACACGCGCCCATCCAAACCGTGTTGCCGCCAAGTCTGGCTTTCTAGCTACTTTCCAATTGTTTATTTTGCAGGCAAGAGAAACTAGAAAGAGATACATCTGATCCTCATGTTATAACCAGGAAAGGTTCCAAAGAGACAACAGAGCAGACCCCAATATCAGGACTAGAACTGGGGGTGTGCAGCAGTGACAACCAAGGATGCACGAAGGCACAAGGAATCCTCAATGCGTGAACGCTGGGATGCACTGGGGGAAGAGTTTGTCTAAATGACGTCATTCATTTCTTAATTGATTTCACCTCTCTAATGGGTGAGCTCATGAAAAATGATTTGAGAGGCAAAAACCATGACGGCTTAACATCGTTAAATTCAGTGCTTAACTCTAAAACTTAACTCTAAAAGACCTTTGACCCATATCATTGCTGGGTTTGTACCCCAAAGAAATCATAGATAAAAAGACTTGTACAAAAATATTCATAGCTGCGCTCTTTGTGGTGGTAAAAAAAAAAAAAAAAAAAAAAAAAAAAAAACCTGGAAAATAAGGAGATACCCTTCAATTGGGGAATGGTTGAACAAATTGCGGTATCTGTTGGTGATGGAATACTATTGTGCTCAAAGGAATAATAAACTGGAGGAATTCCATGTGAACTGCAAAGACCTCCAGGAATTGATGCAGAGAAAGGAGCAGAGCCAGAAGAACATTGTACACAGAGATTGATACACTGTGGTAAAATCAAATGTAATGGACTTCTGTACTAGCAGCAATGCAATGTCCCAGGATAATTCTGAGGGATTTATGGAAAAGACGCTACCCACATTCAGAGGAAGAACTACAGGAGTGAAAACACAGAAGAAAAACAACTGCTTGACCACATGGGTTGATTCGGACACAATTTGGGATGTAAACTCTTAGTGACCAGCCTAGAACAATTATCAGTAATATGAAAATAGGTCTTGATCGATGACACAGTAGAAATGCCCTCGGCTGGGGGGGGGGGTGAGGGGGGAGAGAGAACAAGAACATGAATCATGTAACTATGGAAAAATTTTTTCTAAATAAATAAATGATTGATTTTTTTTAATTCAGTGTTTAAGGTATGGCTCATTCAAGAATTTGTGTCTTGTCAAACTCTAGTCTGACGTTCATGTTGCCCCCAGAACCATGTCGTCCTATGTTTCCAACCTAATTTCCTATTACCTTTCTCCCCCTTAGTCTCCCCCTCCCGACAAACTGAACCTACTCACTGTTATCAGAAACCTCCCACCACCAACTCCACAACACACATACTTCATTTTTTTGAAAAATTTTCCATGGTTACATGATTCATGTTCTTTCTCCCTCCCCCAAAATCCCCCCTCCTTCCCGTAGCCAACATGCCTTTCCACTGGGTTTTACATGTCATTGATCAAGACCTATTTCCATATTATTGATAGTTGCACTGGGGTGGTTGTTTAGAGTCTACATCCCAAATCACATCCCCATCAACCTATGAATATACATACTTCTTGCCTGCCTTTGATGACGCCATTGTTTTCTCTGCTCAGAATATCTCTCCCCCACTCCCAGACACACCTTGAATGCTTCCTAGTATTTTTTAAAGATAGATCTGGAATTGATTATATACTTTAGATTGCCTAGATTTTCTCCTCCATCTGTTCCTGTATACCTCCCAGAGAGTTATCTCTTATAGCAAAGAACTTTTTTTTTTTAATAAAAGGAAAGAAAAAAAGTGAACATATCTCAGGAACACTGATCAATATATGTGTGCCTATACATATGTGTACATACACATACACATATGGCATCATATGTAGTGTTCCACAACATTTGACTTCTTATCCCCACACCCCAAGCCCTACTTCTAGGAAGGATCTGGGGGAAAGGGTCTTCTCCTATCTCCTCTTGGGGGCCAAGTTTGTTCTTTGAAATTTGGAGATTTCATTGTTCATTGCTTTCCGTCTATGTCAAAGCTTATGGTATCAGCCTTTTTTATTTTTTTCACATCCAAAGAGTTATTGTCAATCCAAACTCTAGTCTGACATTCACAGCTCATTGCCATCCTGCTTTTCCTTTTTTTTAAATCAGTTTTTATTGCTGTCCTTTAAACAAACAAACAAACATTAACTGGATTACCACTAGCAAACCTTCTTCCTTCCTGCAGCCTCCCAGAGAATCAAAGCTTCTTTGTTACAGGTTAAGATTGCTACCATGACACTAATACACTGTTGGTGGGGGCTATGAAATGATCCAACCATTCTGGAAGGCAATTTGGAACTATGCTCAAAGGGCTTTAAAAGAATGCCTGCCCTTTGATCCAGCCATACCACTACTAGGTTTGTACCCTAAAGAGATAGTAATAAAAAATGTTTGTACACAAATATATATAGCTGCGTTCTTTGTGGTGGCAAAAAATAGAAAACGAAGGGGTGTCCCTCGATTGGGAAATGGCTGAACAACTTGTGGTATTTGATGATGATGGAATACTATTGTGTTCTAAGGAATGATAAACTGGAAGATTTTTATATATCAACTGGAAGAGCCTCCAGGAACTGATGCAGAGTGAAATGAGCAGAACCAAGAGAACATTACACACAGAAAGTGAAACACTGTGAAACAATCCAATGTAATGGACTTTACTACTATAAGACAATCCCAAGGGACTTATGAAAAAGAATGCTCTCCACATCAGGAGAAAGAACTGTGGGAGCAGAAACAGAAGAAAAACAAATGACATCATTTGTTTATAATATGGATATATGATTGGGGGGTTAGTTTTTAAAGATTGCTCTACTGCAAAAATGAATAATATGGAAACAAGTATAAGTGATAACACATTTGTATAACCCAGTGGAAGTGCTTGTTGGATCCAGGAGGGGGGAGGGAAGAGGGGAAGGAAAGAAAATGAAATATGTAAACATGGGAAAATATTTTTAAAATTAAAAAAAGATTGCTACCATGCTCCCAGTCGACCAAGCTCTCACACTAGGTGTCATCCTTGACTTCTCACTCTCACTCTCCTCCACATCCAATCTCTTTCCAAGCCTCATCACCTTGACAATGCCTTATTGTAATTGCCTTCTGTTTGGTTCCCCAGACTCATCTCTAACCCCACTACAAACCGTCTTCTACTCAACTCTCAGTGACTTTCCTAAAGCACAGATATAGCCCTGTCAGATTACCCTATTCAGTAAATTTCAGCGGCTCCCTATTACCTCCAGGTAAAACGAATATAAACATAATGAATAAACAAAATGAATATAAACATAAAATCTTGTTTGACTTTTAAAGGTCTTCATAACCTGCTTTTCCAGTTCTTTTTACATCTTAATCCCAAGCTTTTGCTGTTTATTGTACACTATACTCCAATCTCCCGCTCCATATCCATTCATTGGTCTATCCCTTTTTCTAGAGTGCTCTCTCAAAGTTTCTTCCTCATTGCTTCCTTGGCTTCCATCAGGATTCAGTTCAAATTCTATCTTTTGCAAGGTCTTTTCCAATCATATCCAGCCCCTGGCTCACCACTCCCACAGAGATAGTGCCTAATCTTTGAGGGTACCTCCAATTGATTGTGTCCATATCTTGTAAGTCCTTAGTTATTTGCAAGCCATCTCACTCCTTAGAAGGTGAGCTTCTTGGGGACGGGAACTCTTTTTGTCTTTCTTTGTATCTCCAGCACTAGTCCCTGGCATATGGCAAACGCTTTAAAAATACTCAACTAAATAAAAATACTAAACTAAAAACTAAAAAATTGGAACTAAAATAGGATTGTGGGTGAGTTTTTGTTTATTTGTTGGGGGAAGGGAGACAAGGAATGAGGACCTGTATGCATAGCAGTAGCCCTTTTGGAGAGTCAGGCCACCATAAAGAGCTTGAGGCATTTGCAGATATAATGCCAAGAGCACCCTTTGGTAGTATCTACCCGGATCAGGCCCTAAAGCAAGGAAGATAACAATTGTTCAGGAAGCCACCTCCTTATTTCCCAGGTCCTCATCTGGTAGACAAAGCCTCATTTGTCCAGTGGACATCAAACTCTGATCCAACCTACCTAACCTCTAGGCTGGAAATTGCCAGTTTTTGCTTTGAGTTAAGGCATCAAAAAAGTTCAGCTGAATATCATTCTGGGCTTTTCACTTGCCAGGGTTGTGGATATCATTGTGGATCGCTGAATTAACTCAAACCAGAAACTTACCTCTCTCAGATCCAATGACATCCTAGTTCTTGCTCACCCTCTGCTTTTCTCATCCCCCTCCCCACCTTGGGCTGTTAGTGCCCTCCAGTTCTTAAAATTACTCTGCAGAATGCTCTCCACATTCAGAGGAAGAACTACAGGAGGGGAAACCCAGAAGAAAAACAACTGCTTGAACACATGGGTTGATGGGGACATGTTTGGGGATGTAGACTCTAAACGACCACACCAATGCAACTATCAATAATATGGAAATAAGTCTTGATCGATGACACATATTAAAACCAGTGGAAATGCATGTTGGCTATTGGGGGGAGGGGAAGGGAAGAGGGGGTGAAGGAGAAAGTAAAAACATGAATCCAACAGGATCAAGTTCAGAAAATCCTAGAAAGACTTTATTTGAACTGATGCAAAGTGAAGTGAGTAGAACCAGGTGAAGAATGTATACAGTGACAGCAATAGTATACATAATAACCCATTATCTGTGAAGCAAGTTTCTAATATATCCACTACGGACTCATGACGTAAATGTTCTCCACAACCAAAGAAGGAACTGTTGGGAGTCTGAGTGCAGGGCAAAGCATGCCATCTTCCACTCTATTTCCCTTCATGAGATTTTCATTGTGTGTGTCATATGTGTGTTCCATTACAACATGAGCAATATGGAAATATGTATTGCACAAAATTCCTGGTGTAACCTATGTCACGCTATTGAGGGGGGAGAAAATCTAAATTCTAAAATATCAAAAAACATGGTCAAAAATTGTCTCTCCAAGTCACTGAAAAAAGAAATGGATATTTTAAAAAGAGAGATTACTCTGCATTGTATTTCCTGCCATCAAATGCATATGCATCTTTTAGCATATAATCCCTTTTGTTGGAGTGGCATCCTCCCTCCCTGGAACAGAAGTGCTTAACATTTCTTTGTGCCAGGGATCCCTTGGGCAAAAGTCTGGGGAAACCTGTAGAGCCCTTCTCAGAATCCTGCTGTCAATGAGAGAAGGAAATGCTACAGTTTGGTTCAAAGGTAGGGACAGTCAAGAAACCATTTTCCAGCCAAATTCACGGCCCCTGCCCCCTGTCCGTGGACTTCAGAATAGAAGGTTCTTGAGGGCAGGTTGTGTGGTTTTCACCTTCATCTCCCAGGCCGGGCTGTATTCCAGTGTGTTGCCCATACTTGGCACATACTAAGTGCCTACAAAACAAGCGTTGCCCGCCTACCTGCCTATTCACCCCTTGTTGATTTGTTATACTTCAGTGGGATGCCAGGTTCCGGGATCTTCAGCCAGAAGAGCCGAGTTCGAGTTCTGACTCTCGTACTTCTTTTTGACTTTGAAAAAAATCCCTCCACCTCTCTGGACCTCAGCTTTCATCTAAAATAGTGATGAAGGCAACAACTGCTGTTTCTATTGTGTTTTAAGGTTTGTGAAGCTCTGAAAATATAACCGGGAGCTTGTCAATTCAATAGACATTTCCTTCTAGCTCAAAAGCTGTGATTCCCAAAGCCGCACTCTGAGACTTTGCCCTGGTCGGGTCTCTCTGGCTCCGAAAGCGCAGGTCACAGTACAATTGGCAAGGAACACTTCAAAGGGTACAATTCTCGCCCCCTCCGAATGGCGCTGGGGTCAGAGATGGGGCCTTTAATGGGTTAGTTGCTTTTGGATTTTTCTTCCGTAAAAATTGAGATGTCCGCCCGAACAGGGACTTGAACCCTGGACCCTCAGATTAAAAGTCTGA
>NW_025392893.1:0-5718 GCF_016433145.1 Gracilinanus agilis
AGAGAGAGAGAGAGAGAGAGAGAGAGAGAGAGAGAGAGAGAGAGAGAATAAACCATCTTAAAACAAAGTAAAATTGGAGAGACACATCTCAGTGGGGTACTCAGAGAGTAGCCCACGAAGCACAAAATCAGTGAGAATAGGCAGAAATTGGAGAAGCCCCACACACCATGATTTCAGCCAGAGGGAACAAAGTTGCAGAATGTATAGAAGCCCAGCCCAAGCACTGCACATGGGTATAGAAGGTGGAGAAGTTAGGAAAAACTACACTCCCATACGGCAGCAGAGCCCTGGAATGACAAAGGAGCAGAGAGGGGGACTGAAAACAAATGCAGAATATCCCACACTTCCATGTTGCAGTGGGGGGCCTGAGGAAGGAGAACCCAAAGGAGGGGACCAACCTTACCCATGAAACAATAGGGGAACCTCTAAGAAGGGGTCCTGATTATAGGAGGACAAAACAGCTATACATTTCCCCAGAGCAAGCCATCAGGGTCACCTCCTCATCAAACACCCTGTTAAAAACATAGGCAGCTAGACTCATTCCAAGTTCTAAAGAAGAATACTCGGCAAGCTTAGATCACTGCATTTTCTATCCCATGGACAGGGAAGTTTCTAAACAGATAAATAAGGTAATGGTGTATGTGTCAGAGGGGAACAATTATTAAAATGAGCAAAAGAAAAACAAAAACAAAAAAACTGACCTTATAAAGTGATTTTTTGACAAGGAAGACCAAAATATGAAGTTAAAAGAGGACAACAATGCCAAAAAGGGAAAAACATGAAGCCTAGCATGTCCCAAAAGAACCCCTGGGAGAACTTGAACTGAATTAAAAACCAGATAATAAGAGAATTGACAGGAAAAACCCAACAGATCAGGGGAAATGCACTGAAGAAAACAATTCCCTAAAAACTAGAAGATGTCAAAAGGAAAAGAAGGCACAAAAATACATTGAAGAAAATGATTCTCTAAGGAATAGAATGGACCGAATGGAAATAGAGACAAATAATACACACACACACACACACACACACACACACACACACACACACACACACAAATTTATATATATTTAGGAAAAGAATAAGGTTAGCCAAATGGACAAGAAAACAACAAAAAAACTCAAGAAGGGAAATAACTTCCTAAAAATTAGAATTGGACAAATAGAAGCTAATGAAATCATAATACATCAGGAAACAATAAGACAATTTTTCTTAAGTGAAAAAAATAGAAGAAAATCTACAATGATTGACTGGAAAAATAACTGACCTGGAAAATAGATCCAGGAAAGATAATCTAAGAATGATCAAAATACATGAAATTCATTATGAAAAAATAAGAACCTGTACACCAAATTGCAAAAAATCATGCAAGATTCCCTGATATCTTGATCCTGAACAGGAGAGAAAAAATAAAATTTGGAAAATCTACCTATCACTTCTGAAAAGGGACTCCAAAATAAAATACCTCAGGAATATTATATCCAAATTGTACAGCACTCTATCCAAGGAAAAAGTACTATAAGCTGCCAGAAGGAAAGAAATTCAAATATTGTGGAGTGGCAATCAAGATTACACATGACCTAGCAGTTTCTACATCAAAGGATCAGAAGGCATCTAATATGATATTCTGAAAGGCAAAAAATATGGACTAAAATCTAGAATTACATAAGCAGAAAAACTGAGAATAATCAGCCCAGGGGTGGGGGAATGGTTTGATCCTCAGTGAAATAGAATAATTTCAGACTTTCTTAACCAAAATTAGAGGAGAAAAGAAAATTTTATGATCAGATTCAATACTCAAGAGAAGAGTAAAAATTGAAGTAAAATCTTAAGGGTTTGATGACGAAGAATAATATACATTTAGACCTGGGAACTAAATTACTAAAATAATTAGATATCTATGATGCTTGAAAAAGGAAAAGTACTTAGAGAATGCAAGATACCTAAAGTACCTAACATACTTAAGTACTCTATCAGTATCAGAGCAATTAAAAGAAGTATACATAGACAGAAGGAAGGAAGCTAAATAAGATGGGCTGATATCCCCCACCCCACAAAAAAGAGGGATAGGAAAGAGGAACACATGGGCAAAAGAAAAAAGGAAAGATAGGAGTGTAAAATTAACTCTTGGTAAGAGGCATATAAAAGTAAAATACGGTGGAGGAGAAGATGGGAGAAGATGGTGACTACACTTGAACCTTGTTCTAGTCAGAACTAGTTCAAAGTAAGAATAAATGTCACAGTCAGTCAGCTATAGAAATCTACTTTACCCTATATGGTAGAAGGAGGTTAGGGAAAATGAGGATATGGGAGGTTTGAACAAAAAGGAGAGTTAACTGGGGAGAAAACAAAACATCTGTGGACAGGGAAAGGTTACAAGGAGAGAAAGAGAAAAAAAAGCAAGATGAGGGAAAGTAAAATAGAGATAAATACACAATTAATAACTGTGACTGTAAATGTGAATAAGATGCATTCATTCACCCTTTAAATTACATTTTAGATTTAAAACTAGAATTCCACAACAAGCTATCTACAAGAAACATATTTAAGATAGGGAGACCCCAAAGTAAAAGTAAAAGCCTAGAGAAGAATCTACTATTTCTCAGCTAAAATAAAATAATAATAAAAATAACAATAATAATAATAAGCAAGAGAGAGACAGAGAAAGTGGTAATAGTCATGATCTAAGACAAAGCAAAAGTAAAAATTAATCTAATCAAAAAAGATAAGGAAGGATATTACACATGATGAAAGGCACCATAGACAATGAAACAATCTCAGTATTAAAATATGTAAATATCAAATGGCACAGCATCAAGATTCATAAAGGAAAAGCTACATTTTTTTACAGAAGGAAATAGTAAAATGTTACTAGTAGAGGACCTCAACCTTTCCCTCACAGAGGTAGATAAATCCAACCAAAAAATAAACAAGAAAAAAGATTAAGGCGCTAATAGAATTTCATAAAATAATTACTCTGATAGACCTCTAGAGAAAATTAAATTGGAATAGAAAGGAATACACCTTTTTCTCAGCAGTACATAGCACCTTCACAAAAATCAACTACATAATAGGGCATAAAAACCTCACATCCAAAAGAAGAAAAATAGAAATATTAAATGTATACCTTTCATACAGTAATGCAATAAAAATTACACTCAACAAAAGGCAGTAGGAAGACTAGAAATTAATTGGAAACTAAACAATCTTGTCCTAAAGAATGAATGAATCAAGAAACAAATGATAGAAATAATGAACAATTTAATTAAAGAAAATGACAATGAGGAGACAACAAATAAATAGGAGGTAGCCAAAGTGGTACTTAAGAGAAATTCATGTCTCTTAATGTTTGTATCAATAAATTAGAGAAAGAGTGGATCAATGAATTGGGAAAGCCAGTAAAAAGAAAAAAGTAGAAAAATAAATTTAAAATCTCCAAATAAACAACAAATTTGAAATCCTAAAAATCAAGGGAGAAATTCATAAAATAGAGAGTAAAAGAAATGAACTAATAATTAAAACAAGGAGCTTATCCTTATGAAAAATAAATAAATAAAATAGGTAAACCATTAGCTAATTTGATTCGAAAAAAAAGGAAGAAGAAAACAAAATTTCTCACATCAAAAATGAAAAAGGTGAAATTGCAACTGATGAAGCAGAAACTAAAGCAGTTATTGGAAATTATTTTGCCCAACTATGTGCCAATAAATCTGACAATCCATTATCACATCTATTATTTACTATTGTACTAGAAATATCCCTATTACAATGAGACAGAGAAAGAAATTGAAGTAATTAGAATAGGCAATGAAGAAACAATGTTATCACTCTTTGAAGATTATATGAAGGTATACCCAGAGAACCTTAGAGAATCAACCAAAAAACTAATAGAAATAGTTAATAACTTCATCAAAGTTATAAGGCACAAAATAAACCCACATAAATCATCAGCATTTCTTTTTACTACCAATGAAATCTAATAGGATATAGAAAAGGAAATTCCATTCAAAATAACTTTAGACAATATAAAAATCTGGGGTATACCTACCAAAATAAACCCAGCAAATACATGAACGCAATTATAAAACATTTTTCACGTGATGTTGGACCTAAACAATTGGAAAAACATTAATTCCTCAGGGGTAGACCAAGCCAATATAGTAAAAATTATAATCCTATCTAAATTAATTTACCTAATCCATGCCATACTAATGAAGCTGCCCAAAAACTATTTCCTAGAACTAGAAAAAATAAAGGCAAAGTTCATCTGAAAGAAGCAAAAAACAAGAATATCAAGGGAACTAAAAAAAAAAGCAAGGAAGCCTGACTGTCCCAGATCTCAAACTATACTATAAAGTGGTAGTTATCAAAACAATCTAGTACTGGCTAAGACATAGAGTGGTAGATCAATGGAATAGATTAGGCAACCAATACATGGCAGTCATTGTCCAATAAACACAAAGATCCAAAGGTTTTGGGAAATAACTCAGTTTTTCACCAAAACTGCTTGTAAACATGGAAAGCAATGTAGTAGAGACTATCATGAGTCAACATCTCACACTACACACCAGGATAAAATCAAAATGGATATTTGATCTAGAAATAACACCATAAACAAATTAGGGTAACATGAAAAAGTCTCCTTGTCAGACTTATGAGTAAGGAAAGAATAAGTAAAGGAAAGAAAGACATAAAAACAATAAGAAAAAGAAAATAGATACTTTTGATTACTTTAAAATAAAAGAATACCCATACAACCAAGCTTAGATGGGAAACAACAAATTTGAAGGAAAAAAAACTCACAGTAAGTATCTCTGACAAAAAAATCTCTTAAATAAATAGAAAACAGAGTCAAATTTATAAAAATACAAAGGATTCCCCAATTGAAAAATTGTTAAGGGATATGAATAGGCAGTTCTCAGAGGAAGAAAGTAAAATATAGCATATTAAAATATTCTAAATCACTATTGATTAGAGAAATTCAAATTTAAAAATTCTATGATACTCCTACCAGATTGACTAACTTGACAAAAAGGAAAAATAATAGATATTGGAGGTGATATGGGAAAATTGGGACACTAATACACTGTGGCTGGGATTGTGAACTGGTCCAACCATTCCTTGACCCAACAATACCACTGCTGGGTCTATATCTCAAAAAGATCAGAGATAAGGGTAAAGGATCTATCTGTACCAAAACATTTTTAGCAGCTTTTTTTTTGCAGCAAAGAATTGGAAACTGTAGGGGCATCCATCACTTGGGGAATGGATGAACAAGTCGTGATATATGGTTGTAATGGAAAACTATTATGCCATAAGAAATGATAAACAGCATGAGTTCAGAAAAACCTAGAAAGACCTATAAGACCTATATGAACTGATGCTAAGTGAAGAAAGCAGAGCCAGGAGAAAGATGTATACCAGTGGTTCCCAAACTTTTTTGGCCTACCATCCCCTTTTCAGAAAAAAATATTACTTAGTGTCCCTGGAAATTATTTTTTTTAATTTTAATAGCAATTAATAGGAAAGATAAATGCACCCGTGGCCATCACCGCCTCCCTGGATCGTTGCAGAACCCACAAGGGGGTGTTGGGATCCACTTTGGGAATCACTGATGTATACTGTAATTCTATTGAGACTATATATTGATTTATAATTATTAGTAAAGAATAGGAAGAGAGAGAGAAATATCACAATATCACCTGGCTTTGCCTAACT
>NW_025392894.1:0-6112 GCF_016433145.1 Gracilinanus agilis
CAAGACAGTCTATGATAAACCCAAAGAACCCAGCTTTTGGGATAAAAGTCCACTATTTGACAAAAACTGCTGGGAAAATTGGAAACAATATGGGAGAGATTAGATTTAGATCAATGTCTCACACCCTACACCAAGATAAATTCAGAATGGGTGAATGACTTGAATATAAAGAAGTAAACTATAAGCAAATTAGGCAAACACAGAATAGTATACTTGTCAGATCTCTGGGAAAGGAAATATTTTAAAACCAAGCAAGAGTTAGAAAAAATTACAAAACGTAAAATAAATAATTTTGATTACATTAAATTAAAAAAATTTTGTACAAACAAAAACAATGCAACCAAAATCAGAAGGGAAACAACAAACTGGGAAAAAATCTTTATAACAAAAAACACTGACAAAGGCCTAATAACTCAAATATACAAGGAGCTAAATCAATTATACAAAAAAAAAAAATCAAGCCATTCTCCAATTGATAAATGGGCTAGGGACATGAATAGGCAGTTTTCAGATAAAGAAATCAAAAGTATCAATAAGCACATGAGAAAGTGTTCTAAATCTCTTATAATTAGAGAAATGCAAATCAAAACAACTGTGAGGTACCACCTCAAATCTAGCAGATTGGATAAAATAAAAGAAGGGGAGAGTAATGAATGTTGGAGGGGATGTGGCAAAATTGGGACATTAATGCACTGCTGATGGAGTTGTGAACTGATCCAACCATTCTGGATGGAAATTTAGAATTATACCCAAAGAACGCTAAAAGATTGCCTGCCCTTTGATCCAGCCATACCATTGCTTGGTTTGTACCCAAAGAGATCATAGATAAAATGACTTGTACAAAAATATTTATAGCCGCGCTCTTTGTGGTGGCAAAAAACTGGAAAACGAGGGAATGTCCTTCAATTGGGGAATGGCTGAATAAGTTGTGGTATCTCCTGGTGTTGGAATACTATTGTGCTTAAAGGAATAATAAACTGGAGGAATTTCATGTGAACTGGAATGACCTCCAGGAATTGACGCAGAGCGAAAGGAGCAGAGCCAGAAGAACATTGTACACAGAGACTGATATACTGTGGTAAAATAGAATGTAATGGACTTCTGTACTAGCAGCAATGCAATGACCCAGGACAACTTTGAGGGATTTATGGAAAAGAACGTTACCCACATTCAGAGGAAGCACTACAGGAAGAGAAATAGAGAGGAAAAACAACTGCTTGAACACATGGATTGAGGCAGACATGATTTGGGATGTAGACACTAAATGACCACCCCAGTACAACTATAAATAAAATGGAAATAGGTCTTGATCAATGACACATGAAGTAACCAGTGGAAATGTGCGTTGGGTGGGTGGGTGGGGGGCGGGAAGAGGGAGGTTGGGGGGGAGAGAGTAAGAACATGCATGCAACCATGGAAAATGTTTTTCTAAAAAAAAATAATTTAGAAAACTAGAGAAGGTGACCCAAAGAGGAAAAACAAAAACAAACAACAATCTAGGAGCACCAGTTTGAGATCCCTTCCAACTCTGATTCTATAAATGTGTGTCTGCCTTAGTTCTCTTTCTCGGTACCAAGCACTGCACAAAATAGGTATTTAATAAATGAATAAATGTATACCATAGTACAATTGTGTTTGGATTTATAAAATTTTAATGAGAATTCTATTTTTTAAACTAGGTTTCATTTTTATCTCCAATACTTTTTAAGGTAGGAATAAGCTGAAGGGCTTGGGAAAACAAATCCTTAATTGATGTAGAAGAGTTTTGTGCGTGTGTGTGTGTGTGTGTGTGTGTGTGTGTGTGCGTGCACGAAGATCCCTTAAGCCTTGATACCAATTGTCATTTTGAAGGTACTTTTTGACTATGTTAAACTTTCTCATCTATTATTTGCCAAAGAACTCAGTTCTAGTTGTAATGGTGTAGGAAAAAGAACTCTAGATTGAGCATCACAGTATATGGGCCAGAGGACCATAGGTGAACAATACTGTCTGCCTACTGACAATGAGACAATAGACTAAATATGTAGAATAAAATACATATTTTAATATTGTCCGTATGGGAATCTGTTTTGCTTGTATTTGTTACAAGGATCTTTTCTCTTTTTTTACAGTGGACTGAAGGATAGGGTTTTTTTTTTATCCTGGGACTCCATTCTAGGAGCATAGGGCCACAACCAGTAGGCAATGGGTCGCTCAGGGTCACCCAGCTGGGAAGTGTCTGAGCCCAGGTTTGAACCTAGGACCTTTCGTCTCTAGGCCTGGCTCTCAATCCACTGAGCTAGCCCAGCTGCCCCTACTTTAGGTTGCAGTTTCTTTAGCAGATATAGTTTTTACAGGGTGGGGTTGCTAGCCCCACGCCCAACCCTCCTCCTTTTTCATCCGGGCTAGGGACCGTCCTTGGCCCAGGAGTGGTAAGGGTGGGCGATAGGGGTCAAGTGACTTGCCCAAGGTCACACAGCTGGAAGTGTCCGAGGCCGGACTTGAACCTAGGACCTCCAGTCTCTAGGCCTGGCTCTCACTCCACTGAGCCACCCAGCTGCCCCCAGGATAGGGTAGGAGGACAAAAAATAAATGCTTATTAATTGACAAAAAATTTTTTCAAAAATGTAATCTGGGCCCTCTATAAATATACAATGCTTGATCTAAATTCTGTGGTACCCATCTATTTTGTTGTCTGTGTTATTCCAATTGTTATAAGGATACCAGATAATACAAAAAGAAGAACTGATCTGCATAATTCGCTGGAATTTATCTTGATCTTGCAAATAATACCACAGAATAATCAGTTTACATAAATATTTTACCAGTTTGTTTTTATACTAAGAGAAAAGTGAAATAAACAAATAAAATCCTTATTATTTCCTATTCTTCTAGTTCCTTATTCTTCAGGAAGTAAGTTTTTTCAGGCAGTACTGGTTAGCTAAATGAAAAATGGCCCTCATCCCCTAGCCGCCCCCTCCCCCTGTCCCTTGCTTTCAGTCCCTAAGATGAATGGGAAGAATTATTTTAAACAACACATCTATTTTTTAAATAGTATTAATTATGTCACAGCAATTGATCAAGTGCTACTCTTTGGTATTTCTTTAAAGGTGTAACTATTCTTGGAAAGCATTTCTTTATCAACATTTCAGAGAAATGTAATACCTTACAGAGATAATAGTAGTTTAAGTGAATGCCATGCATGTAAAATACAAATAAATGACTGATAAAAAACATCATCGTATAGCATGTTTCCATTCTTAAATTTTAATTCTTTTTTTTCAATTCAATATTTTATCTTGCTTCCATGTGCTCCTATTGAAAAGAAAAGAAAAAGAAAATTCTTGTAACAAATTTGTAGTCAAGCAAAATAAGTTCTGATACAGTTAAATTCTTATGTTGGTCATGTCTAAAAATAAGTCTCATTTGGCATCACTTGTCTTTTTTTGAAAATTTGAAATTGCTTCTACTTTGTCCTAAGGTTACCCTATATAAAATGAATCATATTAGCTGAATGGATCTATTCAGTTAATGTAAATGAGGATGGTGAATTCTGAGATATAGCTACATTTTTCCCACAATACTTTGTTGGGCAACATTCAAAGAACTTCCTCATTTTAACTTCAAAATCTAAAACAACTTCTCTATACATATTGTAAAGACTCTTTGTATTTTTCTTTAACCAGGCAGGGGATTCACTTCATTTTGTTATATACATATTGAATTTGATTTGCTGTGCTGCTCAAGTTGAAAGCAGATGCTTTCATACTAAATTTGAAATAATGGCATAAATCTAAGACATGTCATTTTGGTCCAAGTGTTTATTTCTCATCACACATCAGCTCTCATAGTCCATGTTGTACAAAGCTTGTTAGGTGGGGGCAGCTAGGTAGCTCAGTGGATAGAGAGCCAAACTTGGAGATGGGAGGTTCTGGGTTCAAATCTAGCCTCAGATACTTCCCAGCATTGTAACCTTGGGCAAGTCATTTAACTCCCCTTGCTTAGCCCTCAACCTTCTTCTGCCTTGGAACCAATACTTAGTATTGATTCTAAGACGGAAGGTAAAGGTTTCAAAAGAACATGACCAAACGGTCATGCGGTACTGGTGATAACCAACTTTCTCTTAACTGATACAGACTAAAGAATAATTATTTTAATTGCATGTAAATTAGTTTCAGATACTGTTAATCTGAATTGATTAGAAAACTAGTAGTAGTCCAAAACAAAGGGAACTACTTTAAGATAATTCCTCATAATGCCAGACCTCCCGGTATTTCTCTTATTCCTCTGGAAAAGTAGAGGACAAGTCAGCAGGGAAATCTCTAATTCACCTACAGGGCAGCCCATCTGTGGTTGTAAGCATTTCATTCTTCATCCTATCATTCAATATGTATCTATGGAGTGTCATGAATGAATGTAGGTGGTTATTATGTGACAGACATAGCACTAAGCATGGGCGATACATACAGAAAAAGAAGAGAGTATTTCCTTTCTAACAGCTCATACTCTCATTGGGGAAGATAGTACTTGCTGGAGAGCGGATTCTTGGTTCCTTCTAAACAAGATAGGGATGAGTAAGTTATATGCCTAGGAAGGAAGGAAAAAAGAAACATAAATGCATAACCTATTATGCACGATGAGGGATAGAGATACTCAACAAGTAATTCAATTATTTTTTTACTTATATATATTTTTAATTTTTAAAATTTTTTTTAGAAAAATTTTCAATGGTTACATGATTCATGTTCTTACTTTCCCCTTCACCGCCCCCCAACACCTCCCCCCATAGCCAACAAGCATTTCCACTGGTTTTAACATGTGTCATCAATCAAGACCTATTTCCATATTATTGATACTTGCACTAGGGTGATGGTTTCGAGTCTACATCCCCAATCATGTCTGCATCAACCCATGTGTTCAAGCAGTTGTTTTTCTTCTGTGTTTCCACTCCTGCAGTCCTTCCTCTGAATGTGGGTAGCGTTCTTTTCCATAAATCCCTCAGAACTGTCCTGTGTCATTGCATTGCTGCCAGTACAGAAGTCTATTACATCCGATTTTACCACAGTATATCAGTCTCTGTGTACAGTGTTCTTCTGGCTCTGCTCCTTTCACTCTGCATCAGTTCCTGGAGGTCTCTCCAGTTCACCTGGAACTCCTCCAGTTTATTATTCCTTTTAGCACAATAGTATTCCATCACCAGCATATACCACAACTTATTCAGCCATTCCCCAATTGAAGGACATTCTCTCCTTTTCCAGTTCTTTGCCACCACAAAAAGCACAGCTATAAATATTTTCGTATTTTGTCTGTTTGTCTATGATCTCTTTGGGGTACAAACCCAACAATGGTATGGCTGGATCAAAGCGTAGGCATTCTTTTATAGCCCTTTGAGCATAGTTCCAAATTGCCAGCCAGAATGGTTAGATCAGTTCACAACTCCACCAGCAGTGCATTAATGTCCTAATTTTGCCACATCCCCTCCAATATTCATTACTCTCCCCTGCTAACATTTTAGCCAAACTGCTAGATGTGAGGTGGTACCTCACAGTTGTTTTGATTTGCATTTCTCTAATTATAAGAGATTTAGAACACTTTCTCATGTGCTTATTGATACTTTTGATTTCTTTATCTGAAAACTGCCTATTCATTTCTCTTGCCCATTTATCAATTGGGGAATGGCTTGATTTTTTATACAATTGATTTAACTCCTTGTATTTTGAGTAATTAGACTCCTGTCAGAGTTTTTTGTTATAAAGATTTTTTCCCAATTTGTTGTTTCCCTTCTGATTTTGGCTGCATTGTTTTTGTTTGTACAAAACCTTTTAAGTTTAATATAATCAAAACCATTTAATTTACATTTTGTAATTTTCTCTAACTCTTGCTTGGTTTTAAAATCTTTCCTTTCCCAGAGATCTGACAAGTAAACTACTCTATGTTCATTTTACTTATTTATAGTTTCCCTCTTTATATTCAAGTCATTCACCCATTCTGAATTTATCTTGGTGTAGGGTGTGAGACGTTGATCTAAACATAATCTCTCCCATATTGTTTCCAATTTTCCCAGCAGTTTTTGTCAAATAGTGGATTTTTATCCCAAAAGCTGGGTTCTTTGGGTTTATCATAGACTGTCTTG
>NW_025392895.1:0-10878 GCF_016433145.1 Gracilinanus agilis
TTTTCTTGGTGTCCCCTACTATTCCCCCCCTCTTTCCCACCCCCCAATGTCATCTTAGACCATTTAGTATCCTGTCCTCTCCCTATGAATTATTCTTCTGGTTGCTATAATAGTGAATATTATAATAGTGTATAGAGTTCACTACAGAGAATTATACATAGCATTTCTCCACCTAGTAAATACAGATAATTAGATCTTATTTACACCCTTAAAGAGTCAAGCTTAAAAGATTATGAGTTTTCTTTCTTTTCCCTCTGTTTCTTATTTACCTTTTCATCTTTCTCTTGATTTTTGTGGTTGAGTGCCAAACTTTCCATTTAGTCCTGGTCTCTTTTGTGCAAAAACTTGGAATTCTTCAATTTTGTTGAATGCCCATACTTTCCCCTGGAAGTATATGGTTAGTTTCGCTGGGTAGTTGATTCGTGGTTGAAGGCCCAGCTCTCTTGCCTTTCTGAATATTCTATTCCAAGCTTTGCGGTCTTTTAGCATTGAGGCTGCCAGATCCTGTGTGATCCTTATTGGTGCTCCTTGATATTTGAATTGTCTCTTTCTGGCTTCTTGTAAGATTTTTTTCTTTTACTTGAAAGCTCTTCAATTTCGCTATTATATTCCTGGGTGTTGACTTTTCTGGGTCCAGTGTAGAGGGTGATCTATGGATCCTTTCAATGTCTATATTGCCCTCTTGTAGAACTTCAGGGCAATTTTGCTGAATAATTTCTTTGAGTATGGAGTCCAAGTTTCTATTAATTTCTGGTTTTTCTGGAAGACCAATGATTCTCAAATTGTCTCTTCTAGACTGGTTTTCTTGGTCTGTCACTTTCTCATTGAGATATTTCATGTTTCCTTCTATTTTATCAGTCTTTTGACTTTGTTTTATTTGTTCTTGTTGTCTTGAGAGATCATTGGTTTCTAAATGTTCGATTCTAGCCTTTAAGGACTGGTTTTCAGCTATAATCTTTTGGTTTTCCTTTTCAATCTGGTCATTTCTGGTCTTCAGTTGACTTGTATCACTTTCCAATTGCGAAATTCTGCCTTTTAAACTGTTATTTTCTTGCCAGATTTCTTCCATATTCCTCAACATTTCATTTTTGAACTCTTCAATAACTTGTGACCAGCTTTCATTTTTTGGGGGAGGTTTGGATTTTTGTTTTTCTTCCTCTGTTGTCTGGATTTTCTCTGTGTAGAAGTTGTCGAATGTTCCAGAGTTTCTCTTGATAGTCTTTTTCTTCTGGACTTCCCTATTGCTTGCCATTGTTAGCCCCGCCCCTTTTCAGCTTTGTCTTCACACTCAGGGTCTGCTTGTGCTTTCTAAGCTTCTGATGGCTCCGGTCTTCTTGTCCTCGGGGTCCGGTCTCCTGGTAGTTCCCGATCTGCCCCTCTTCCCAAGGCTCCTTCAGCAGTCTCGGGGGCTGCTTCCACAGCCGTGCTCCTGTCTGCCCCGGGTCCTCACTAGATGTCCTAGCCTGTGCTGGAAATCTTTATTCCGCCCAGGGCAGAGCCTTCACTGGCGCAAGACGCTGGGGAAAGTCCCTGCTTTAGGGTTCTTTATTCCTCCGGGCGCAGAGCCTTCGCCCGCTTAGACACTTGGGGTAAGTCCCTGCGTTGGCGATCTTTCTTCGCTCCCGGCCAGAGCCTTCACCCGTGTAGACGCTGGGGAAAGTCCGTGCATCCCCCCAGCCACTTGGGGTCCCACATCTGGCTGCTCACAGGTGCAAGCCCTGGGGCTGCTAGTGATTTACTGTTTGCCCCAGTCCTGTTTTCACTCTTATGCGTTGGCCTTGGCGTTGTGCGTGGTGTGTGTGTGTGGGGGGGGGGGTGGAGGGGCTTCTTCCTCTCGCGTTTTAGTGAGAGCTGTTTCACCCCTTTATAGCGTGGAAATGCCCCGATTCTGCGTACCTTCAATGCTGCGCCCTGTTGTGGGGTTCCTTCGTTAATCTGGATTCGTTTTTATGTCCCCTTGAGGAGTCTTGTATGCATCAGTTAGGAGAGATTGAGCAGCTGTTCCTTACTCTGCCGCCATCTTAACCGGAAGTCTATGGTTAATATTTCTGTCGGATTCCAGGAGAAGGGAACACAAGAGCCACTAAACAGTGCTAAGAAGGCACAAGATCATGGAGTCCAACCAATCCCAATGGGATTGATGAGAAACTGCACAAGTGCCAAGGAGCACAAGGTCAAACAGAACATACCAATCGAGATAGGACAGAGGAACTTCCATGCCAACACTAAGGACTTGAACTTAGTATAAGACTCCAAGTTGCAATGCTTGACATATGTTAAGATGTAGGATGCTTTATACTACACTGCTGGTCAAGTACCGAGGGTTGACCATCATCCTTGCTCACCCTATCCCTGAGAATGAAGGTAAATCAGACCAGGAAATGACACTTCCTTTGCACATAAATCTGGTCCTCTTTTCTCTCTTATAGAATGGCAACTTCCTGTAGTCTTGGCTGCCAATGGGTAAGTGCAATATTACTGCATTTTGCCCTACAGACTAGTGGGATGGAAATTACCTTAATTGGATCCTAATACAAGGGCCTGTTATGAATTTATTTTTGTTTATTCAGAAATTTTTATAAACATAGATTTTGATATTTTGATTCTGATTTAAATTTTTTTCTTTCTCCCAAAATTTAAATTTTTCTTCTATTTGTTTTTCTTTTTATGTTTTGTTTTTTCTTTGATAATTGACTCATGCAACCCCATAACTCAACCATGTATCCTGAGCTGATCTTGATGTTTTTTTTTTTAACACCTTCTTCAGGTGGGGATTGTATTTTTATAAAATCCAAGAATTAAATTTTTGTTCGAGAAAAATTTTCAGGAAAAGAAGCTTGCTAACTCCTTAATCCAGAGAATGAACTGTTTGCAGAAAGATGCCTAAAGAATCTCCATTGCATCAAGTAGAATCCAGAATGAACTTTGGAGTACAATTGATTGAACTAAAGTGGTTGAACAGTTACTTTAAATATACATTTTTATGCCAAAAGGGGACTGCCCCCCAATTGGTTTTTTGTCAATACGCCTAGCAAAACATTGGTTTTGCTTTCTCTCTTCCAATTCC
Source organism: Gracilinanus agilis (assembly GCF_016433145.1). NCBI lineage: Eukaryota > Metazoa > Chordata > Mammalia > Didelphimorphia > Didelphidae > Gracilinanus > Gracilinanus agilis. The sequence goes on from NW_025392895.1 coordinate 3,068, forward strand.
CTCTTATCTCTAACTATTATAGTTAGAAGACCTTTGTGGGTACAAGATGATTATGTAAAGTTATCACTTGAGGATACTAGGCACCCAATGATCACCAGGGGGGACTGTGTAAATGGAATTAGCTCACCCTCATTCATTCTCTAGACTTTAGCCACCAGGAATAATGTCACCCTACCCAACTTAGAATTAAGTGGGGAGGGAGGAGGTCTGTAACCCACATGTGATAGTGACAAATCAAAAAACAAGTGACTGTCCCCTGGGCAGTCCAAAACAGGATTGAGGCTGCCATTCATCCATGTGAAACTGGAGGTGGATGCAGAAAGTGACAAAAACTGCTATCCTTTAAATATGATGGTAACTTCCTGTGCCGGGCTTTTGCTTCTTTGAACTTGGCGATGAAGGAGATCAGGTAAGACCACATACTGCTTCCCTTTGAATTGTCATGTGGGTAAGTTAGGCTGACTCTCTTTCTTTTCCCTTAGTGTTTCTGGGAGCTCTAGCCTCAAGGAGGCCTCTCATCTTGGAGGAGGCCTTGTGGCTAGAAGCCTTGTTTAATTAACTTCTATGCCCCTCTGCTGGGGCCTCTGAAGCTCTACCTGGTTCGGGCCTCTGGTCCAGGGCAGAGTTTCTCTCTCTCATTTTCCCTACCTTTAACCTTCCTAATTGTAAATAAATCACCATAAAAGTCATCCTGACCTGTTTTATTAGGAATTGATATTTATTCAATTCCTTGGCGACCACACTAAAACTCTTAAATATCCAATCTGTGTTAGGAGCCAAGACCATAAAATAAAAATAGTAACCCTTCAAGAACGATATGGATTATGAGCCCCGCATGGGCGGAGGCATAGCTGCAAAACGTCCTCCAGACTTTCCACATAACTGCGTGTTCTTTTTCCACGTTCCTGCTTCGTAACTACTTGTTCCTTTCTCCTTTCATCCCTACCGTCAACCCCCTCACTCTGAACATATATATTCTTGTCCTTTACCAGCAATAAACGGGCCATGTTCCATTAGACTTCCTTGTCTTCTTGCGTGCATGGTTCCCCTCCCTCCCCCTATGGTCTCTCAGGTGGCTGTTTCCCGAACACCCCATAGTTGGATCCGGCTGGTTCCGGATGAATCTGCTCATAATCTTTCCCATTTTCCTCCTTTACACAGCTACCCAGATCCATGCCACTTCTCCTAATCAAATTCCCATAAATGCAATAAAACACAAAAAGAGGATTCCTAACCAAAACCCTGTTCTGCTTTGCTTATACTACTGAAGGAAGCCATCAAAGTTTACATTCGCACAGGCTGGCATGAGTTCTGGAACCCTGCATAGCAGGTGACAGAAGGATGGTAATTCCACTCAAATTCCCCTATGTGACTCTTTTCTAACATTCCCTTTTATTGGAATTATTGTAATCAATATCTCTATCTAGCCCCAGGAACATACATAGGAACATCATAGGCCATTACTGGAACTCTCACAAGCCCCCTACAAACTCCTAGGAAAGCCCCACCTTTGCATGTTATAATACAGAAATTCCCCTAGAAATCACTTCACTACAAACCAGCAAAAAGTAAGTTAATGTTAAAGATTTTAAAATCCTAACTTGGGCCTCTCACTCCCATACACAGTTGCCTACAAAAATAGGCCAGAATAGTCTCCAAGTTTCCCCCCTTCCTGATTCAGTACAGTACACATAAAAGAACAATGAATGAAATATAGAGAAAAAGCCTGTACTTTCCCACCACTATACGTCAAACACACCTAACACATTGTCCCTAAGAAAAGATGTATGGTGAGAATGGATTTCCATGCCAACTTTATTTGTGATCTCAAAGCGTATACAATAAACATAGCCCAAGAGCTGACCAGAGCAATATTTATGATGCCTAGCTCTGGCTGAAACCTTGATTACTCTCATTAGTCTCAGTCATGTCACCAATGCTATCTCACCATCGAGATTTTCCTGGATTTGTGGGAGTCTTCTACTCTCACATACTATTTTAAGTTCTAATAATTGTATTACCTACAAGTGATTTTCACAATCACATAATTCATTAAAAGTACCCATATATGTCCCAAATTCTACTCCATCCGCATTTTCTCAAAGAACTCCGTTTTTTGACTGATGAATAAGTTGCTACCAAATATACTTTTCCTTCCTTTTTTTCTTTTCTTGCAGTTAATCAAGGAATATGTATTAGATAGCTACTATGTATAAGACTCTATGTTTGGTTGTAAAGACACAAAAACAAGTAGATCACTCACTCTCTCAAATAGTTTACATTTAAATAGAAATTAAAGGTATGTAAATATAATGTAAGCTAGTATATGAATGGTGCACAGGAGAGATATAAGCAAATTGTACTGAGAATAGTTCAGTCTCTACACTGCAGTGCATAAACATTGGTTACATGAGATCAGCCTAGAAAGATGGTTTGAATCTGATTGTGGAAGTTCTTAAATACCAGGTCAAGAACACAAGGTATGAAGACATTAGGATTAATTAAGCCATGTCCAGGTCCAGCCGGACACAACCGAGGGGTCCGGGGAAACAGCAACCTAAAAACCCATAGGGGGAGATGAAGGGAGACCTCGCGCGCAAGACACAGAGTCATTTGGATGGATGCAAGGCTCGTTTATTGCAGATCTATGACAAGAATATATAGGTTGAGGGCAGAAGGGGGTCGGCAGATACTAAGGGGAAAGGAACGCGGAAAGGGAGCATAGAAAATCTCCTGTGGTGTCTTACTGTCTCCAAGCATGGCTGGGCCTATGATCAATATCTTATCTTAGAAGAGTGAATGATATCTATTCTTAGAAGAGTGACTATTTTATCTTAAAGTCTTGGTCCCTAACAATTCCCCCTTTCTTTTTTAAATAGAAAGGCGTAAGGAATAAGTTTATTATCCTTTGGTCGTTGTTCCATCCAAGTCTCTCTTAACACCAGAAGTTTTTCCTAAGACACCTTGTGTTCCCTGGTCAATCCATAAGTGAGATTGGCAGCGACGGCCCCTGTCTTAGGCTACACAGGGGGAGTTACTCAACCATCAGGGGTTGAGGACCTGTGCTACTCCCATCATTGGGTTACCGCCCTGCTGGAAAACTGCAAACGAGTGCCACCAGGTTGTTCTGTATCCATCATCTCAATACGATGGTATTGAACCATAGGGAACTTATCAAGGGCTGAGTTAACGTTAGTTTTGATGAGTTTCGTTAGACGTTGGAAGGCCCAAGGGCCAAAGGTTAAGATCAATAAAAATATAAAGAGAGGTGTAATAATAGTGGGAATCAGGGTGGAAAGCCAGGGGGAACCCTTGAGGAGTGTGTTGAACCATCCTTCTTGTGCCTTGGCTTCCCTTTTCCTCTGGGCTAGCCGTTCACGCAATTTTGCCATAGATTCTCTCACAACGCCAGTATGGTCAGCGTAAAAACAACATTCCTCTTTGAGGGCTGCGCATAATCCCCCCTCTTTTAAAAAAAGGAGATCAAGACCGCGCCTATTCTGTAAGACTACCTCTGACAGAGAAGTGAGTGATTGTTCCAGGGCCGTGACAGACTTTTCGAGGGCTTCTAAATCGGTTGTCATGGCCATCTGAAGAGCGGCCAAGTGTTGGGTCTGGAGAAGGGCAGTAGTGCCAGTGCCAATGCCTGCAGCAAGACCGCCGAGTCCTAACAGGATAGCTAAAGTAGTAAAGGGTTCCCTACGTGTTCTAGGAGAGGGGGAGAGGAGGGAGGCCACACTATCGTCCGTGTGGAAAGAGATACGTGGCCATAGCTGGACAAGAACACAGAATTCAAAGGAGGTATTGAAAACTAGAAGAGATATGCAAGGGGTGAGGCCAGTATTGCAAGCCCAAAAGCCATTATTCGGGGCTTCCAAAAAGGAAGGGGAAGGGGGGAGGTCAAGGGTGGAGTTACATAAGTGGGCATGAGTTCGGGGAATGGTGCCTAAACAAAGGCCATGGCCAGAGACTTCAGCAAGAGTGAGACGGCGAGAAAAGGCGGCGCAGCGCGGGGAAGCTAGAACTGTTTCATTGGGTTCTGCCATATAGGCAATACCTTCATAGTAAGGGGGTTGTGGACTCAAACAGAGCCAACACTTAATTGTCAAATCTGGCCTGGAAGCGTTCAGGGCAGTATAGGCACCTGATACTAGAGATAAAAATGTGTCTGCTGTACCGGGAATATTTAGGGACCCTTGCTGTGACTGGGGCTGTAACTGGGAGGAGGTATTCGGAGATGAAGGGGAAAAAAGGGGGACGGATGGGATGGGGAGAGACGTGGGAGCCGGTAATGGCTGGGGGTTAGGGGAAAAAGGGCGTCGTTGATCCGAGAGGATGATGTTAGGACCAACAGAAACAATGAGGGGCTGCACACGGAGGCGGAGGGTGAAAAGAAGAACATCATCAAAACCGCCCTTCTTATAGAGTCGTAAACCCCAAGTCAAGCCATCTGTCCATTTAACACTTCGTTTCCCCGCGTTGGTAAATGTGATAATGAGGGGATTACAATTAGGAGGACTGGGGGTGCACACAGATGGACGGGATAGATTGCGGGTTATTGATATCAAATCCTGGTTCGCCTGGATCCAATATCCAGTACCAATTGTTTCACATCCCCAGGCTGCACAAAATCCGTCTGTCTGGTCCCCGCAGTGTGGTGGCTGATCAAACCCCGGGCAGCCATATAGAGGAAACTGAGTGTATTGAGTCCAGTAATCTGGGAGGCTAGGCACGCCAGGGAACGTAGGGGCGCAGTAGTGGATTGAGGGCATCTGGGGGGCGCCTAGGGCACAAAGATCAACCAGAATGGAAGGAAACCACGTCCATTGGGGCCATTGGGAAGAAGAAACAGAGGTAATGATGGCTTGATTAACTGGATTGATGATCTCCCATCGTTGTTGGACCAGGAGATGAGGACTGGAAGTGGTGACCGGAAGGAAGGTGGAGTAGATGATGTAAACTGCCAGAGAAAACGAGTTCAGGATCTGAGGTCCCATCTGTGATGTCATCAGGGTTGTGGTTCTGAAAAAGGAAGAAGAAAAAGACTTCTTAGGGACAAAACCCTGGCTTAGAAGGGTTAGTATCAGGGGCGAAAGGTTTAATCAGTCTAGATGGAATCCAACGGGCATTATTAGCCGCTTTATCAAAAATACAGGCGGAACCCTTTCCCCAGATAATGACAGGGTCGGGGCCACACCAGAGGCCCGTGATGGGGTCACGCCAAAGGATTGTGGCCAGATTAGATGAAGTATGTGGATTCCAGTGGCGATCAGCAGCGGAACGCCCTTTGGCATCCAGTGTGAGGAAATTAAGAACAAAGAGGGTGTGAGCAAGAAGCAAAGTCTGATTGCCACTTAACAGATAAAGAGTTTCTTGGGCTTTGAGTTTGAATTTTATCTGGGGCAATGCTAAAGCCTCGAGCTTGGAGCTGTGTCAATGAGGGGGATGGGGAATTGACTATGGGAATGGAAAATGATAGCAGTCGGGGATGGAAGGCCTGGCTGTAAAGCCCCCATGGGTAGCATGGTCTTATTGACCTCACGTAGGTCCTGTAGAAGTCTCCATTTCCCCGATTTCTTTTTAATAACAAAAATAGGTGTATTCCATGGGGAAGTGGAAGGTTCAAGGTGTCCAAGAGAGAGTTGCTCCTGCACTAGCATTAGGGCAGCTTGAACCTTCTCAGATGTTAGAGGCCACTGGTCAATCCAGACAGGAGAATCGGACTTCCAGGTGATCTTATCTGCCTGGATTGCAGGGGGATCAGTGGGCTTTATAAAAAATTTTTTGACCCAAGTCCTCCTTTATCATTTTGGGCTGGGGGAGATATTGGGTGTAAGATGCCTTGTTCGTTCTTGCCAAGGCCTTTGCCTGGGAGGTACCCAGATTTCAGCATCATGGTGGTGACAGCATCAATGGGGCTAACCATAAGGAGCCGCATCTAGGCTAGAATATCCCTGCCCCAGAGATTAACGGGGAGTCCCGCGACTACATAGGGACGGGTAGTGCCACTATTGCCCTCAGTATCTTGCCAATGGAGGAGCTTAGTACTTTGGAGGGTATCTTGGATCTGACCTATTCCTGACAGGTGGGTGGCTGAGGGTTGAAGGGGCCAGGCACGGGGCCAATGAGCCTGGGAGATGACAGTAGAGTCTGCCCCTGTGTCCAGCAGCCCTGTGAAGGTTTTTCCTTCGATCTTTAATTGCAGAGTGGGTCGGGACTCAGTAAGTTGTTGTACCCAATAAATGTTAGAAGAGCCGGGTGAGGAAGGACCTCGTTTTTGGGCTGCGGCAGGGAAATCGCCTGTCATGGGGAGGGGGAGGGCCTGAGCTAAGAGTTTACCGGCAGGAATGGTAATAGGACCGTGCAGAGATTCTATGATAAGTTTTATCTCCCCTGTGTAGTCGTTATCAACAAGGGTGTGGTGCACAACTACACCTTTTAAGGTGGTGAGCGCCCTGCCGATGACCAAAAAAAACATGCCAGGAGGTGGTGGTCCGAATTTGCCAGTGGGGAGGACTACCGGGCCTTCTTCAGGGGTCAATATTCGGGTGGAGGCGGCACAGAGGTCCAGGCCTGCGCTGCCGGCTGTGGCTCGAGTAAGGGAACTGGGCAGGGGCTCCCGTGGGAGCCCCGCATCCCATTTCCCAACATTGGGGAAAAGTTCTGACTGGCTCGGCAATCTCGAGCCCAGTGCCGACCCTTTCGACATTTAGGGCAAACGCTGGGAGGTGGTCTTTGGGCTAGAGCCTGAAGGGGGGTGGGAGTCTGATTAGAGGGACATTCACGGGCGAAATGGCCAGGTTGCTGGCATTTAAAGCAATTTCGGGGGGGTGGTGGGGCGAGAGGCCTGAATAGCTGCCCCGATGGCTAAGGAGATGGACTTGTTTAGTTTGTGGTCATATGCATCAATGTCACTGCATAGGCGGATCATCCCGTTTAGATCAAGGTCTCTAGCTTGCCCCTTTTAGGCTGCCTTACAGGCAGAGTTAGCGTTTTCAATCGCTAAATGTCTAACCACTGGGTTGTCTGACCCATCCTGACCTAAGACTCTCTCAGCAGTTTCAAGAAGTTTTGCAACAAACTGTGTGTAGGGCTCATTGGGTCCCTGAAGGATTTTCGAGAGAGGTGCTGTAACAGAGCCAGTGGCAGGAACTGCCCGCCATGCGGCCATAGCGGCGTGCGCCGTTTGCATGAGTAAGCCGGGGAGGCAGCCTCATCTGTTGGTTTTCTAATGCAAAGTGGTCACGGCCAACAATCTTGTCGGTCGTCCAATTAGCTGTCTGGGCATTTTTTAAGTTAAGCCTAGCTTGATGTTCTGCCCTTTCTAAGAACTCTGCCTTCCAGATTAGAAATTGCCCTCGGGATAGGACAGATTGCACAACTTTGGTCCATTCTGAGGGGAGCATGTGTCCCTCTCCTCCAAGCCCTTCTAGGATGGAGAGTGTAAAAGGGGCATTCAGGCCATAATTTTTAACTGCCGAATGCAGGTCTTTAATGTGCTTAATTTTTAATTTTTTATAAATTGGCTGATGATGGTGGGGGAGGCCTAAAGTATCTGCAGCCCTGGAATTTCCACGGGATCCACTTTCCTCCTCCCCCTCTTCCTCCTGTTTGGAGTCAGAGGAATCATGTGGGAGGGGAGTTTCTAAAGGAAGGTTTTCGGGGGCAATCTCTGTGGCCTGTTGTCTAGTAAAGACAGGGAAAACAAGGGCAGGGTTCTTAGACTTTGTCATAGTTTTTGGCTGCACCGGCTTGACATTACAGTTCAGTGGCCGGAGAATGTTTGACTGCAAGTCCTGCAACTGATTGGT